>NW_024582064.1:1640792-1682921 GCF_017639235.1 Corvus kubaryi | reverse complement strand
TGCCAGCTTGTCCTAGTTCTTCCAGCAGCATCCCTCACAGAAGGCATGTACCTCCCCCAAGCCCCCTCGGTGGTCTGTCAAAAAAAAGTCAGTACTTTTTCAGAAGGAAGCCTGTTCAGACTAGCTGCAGGCACTGCCCTAATTTCAGCACAGGAATTTCGGGCTGCCCTTGGCCCCTCCGGTCTGACACAAGGTGCCGGAGCAAAGAGGACACGGGAGCCGGGGAAACAAGACACAAGAGCACCCAACAGAGGGAGCCCCAGCTCCCTGCTTTGGGGCCCAGACCCCCCTTATCAGGGGTTGCTCCACTGTTCTCTCCCCAACCCCCTCGCAGGCTCCCACAGGGGATGGTACATGCGGGATGCTGCGCTGGGAGAGTGTCCTTCTCTCCACGTGGTCCTGGGGACGTGGCGGGCGTGGGGAGGGGGATGCACAGGGCTCAGCGAGGCAGCCCAGCGCCTCTCCCTAGCGGGGCAAAGGCCTGCACGTACGGCCGCCCAACGCTGTACCCGGCGGGGCGGGGCGGGGCGGGGCGGGGCCACTCTGCCGTGACGTCCGTGGAAGCAGAGGGCGCCCCTTGCTGACATCACCGGCGGGAAACCTCCTCCGGGCCAGACCACTTCACGGTGAGGTAGGGGAGGCGGGAGCGGCCACGGGGCGTGTTCTTCCTACCGCAGCGTCCTGCGGCAGCAGGAGCCTCGGGACGGTCGGGAGAAGCGCCGCCTCGCCGCCCTCCGTGGGCGGGCTCGGTGTGCGGGCAGCGGTGCCGAGGGAGTTTGCTTGTACCTTGTGTCTCCCCCTCAAGTGTGGGTGGTAGTGCCCGATGTACGCCCTGCGCGGGGCGCCACCGCCTCTATAAGCAGCGCCGCCGGGCAGGCGTGGGAGCAGCTGCGTAACTGATCCCGCTGTATCCCAGCCGGTTCTGCTCCGTCCCACCGGGAGCATGTACCAGAGCCCCGCGCGCTGCCTCTGCTCGGCGCTGCCCACCCTCTGCTGCACTCCCGCCGCCGCCTCGGCCTCCCGCCTGCCGCTGTCGCGGCCCCGCTCCCACCCCGCCGCCTCGCGGGCAGCAGCGGGCGGCCCGCCCGCCCCGGAGGCGCCGCCCCGCACAGGTGGGTACTGACCGAGGAGAGTGCGGAGCCGCCCCAGGCACCGCGCGGGGTCACAGCTGGGCGGCCCCGGTCACCGGGCGGCTGGTGCTGGGCTGCTGCTGTCGGAGCAGGATCTGGACTGTCCTGCCCGCATCAGCGTGTCCCTTGTCCCTTCGCCAGCCACCTCTTCGGGATTGGACCGGCTCTTGGGCTTTAAGGCAGCGGCCGTGGCGTTCGCCCACCAGCTGTGAGGAGCGGGCAGTATCGCGGCGCTGCCGGACAGCCCGCCGGAACTTCAGGGGTTTCTGGCTCGGTGTCCTCCATCTGAGGGATAGGGCACCCTCTGCACCCACATGTAGGCTGGGTGCTTGGAGTAAACCCGGGTATCGGTGGGGTGACCTGTCTGGTGAGCCCGAGGGTCAGTGTCCACGTGCCGCTGGCAGGAGCATGTTCTCAGATAGCTGAGCTGTCCTCTTTAGCGTTGCACTTTGTGTAGGATGAGTTTGGCTCACAGTGGGGTCTTTTCACTCAAGATAGTGTGTGGGAACAGCCCAGGTTACTCTACGGCAGGCAGCAGCAGCCATCAGGTCCCTACTTGTCTATACCGTTAAATAATTACACCCCGTTCTTTGTTCCCCACATGAGACTTGGAAAGTGCCCAGATGTCCTCGGGTGCTTGTGCGGACACTACCTTGGCGTGTGCCCTGCACCCTGCCCTGTGACTGTGGCCAGACCCGAATCAGGGCAGTGATGCACCCACCGGACTCCTGCGGTCGGATCCAGCCTTAAGGCATCTCTGTTGGCTCTGGCCATGGCTCAAGATGCTCACCTGGTGCCATACCTTGTGAAAGCTGGGGCAGGGCACCAAGGTAGCAGCCACCATTGCTCCAGACTTGCTGGTGGGAGAGGTAATAAGCTTTGTCATTGAATGGTTTGGGTTGGATGAGACCTTAAAGGTCCTCTGGTTCCAGTCTTTGCTCAGTGGGCAGGGACACCTCTCACTAGACCAGGTTGCTTAAAGTGCTATCCAGCCTGGGCTTAGACACTTCCAGCTGTAGAGCAGCCACAGCTTTTCTGGACGATATGTTTGAGGCTGTATTACATACCTGGCATTCAGGAGATCCACTTTCCCCTACTGCCCTCAGCGGGGGTTGGGGTGAAGTGAGTTCATTCCCTACTGTTGCTGTTACAGGAGGGGTGTAAAAGCCAGGGTGGGGCAGGGTGCTTCCATTCCTCCTGTTGATGCCAGGCCAGGATGCCATATGGCAGGATTGAAGCTTCATGGCACTACAGGGAAGAGGAGCATATGCATCTGAGAGCTGGCAGAATTGAGCTCATGATTAATAAAGCACTCATGAGGATAAAGGTTTCCAGAGCTTGTGCCAAGTACTGATTCTCTATATTACTGGAGGCAGGATTTGAGGTTTCCTCTTTTTTCTGGTGTTGCCTGTTGAGAACAGGCAGCTTCTGCCTTGCTCTGACAAACTCTCATTGCTGTCCCAAAAAAGGTTGTACGTGTAGTATGATACCTTGTAGCATAGAATTTGTCACATGGTGCCTGTCAAGTTGTTCCTAGAACTGGGGTTCCAGGGAGGCCATCTCTAGCTGCTGCTGGCCCCTGGGGCTGTGGAGGCTGATGCAACTACCAGGCCAGACTGCAGGTATGGGGAGCCATTCACTGGGCCGGGAAAGCCCTGTGGTAAACAAGGTAGGGCTTCTAGCTGAAAGTGGTTCTGGGAGGTATGACCTGAAAGGAAGGGAAGTGAGAATGTTGTTCACCTTACCTGAAAGGTCAGGGTCCAATACCCTTCTGCGGCCCTCATCTCTGAAGCAAAGTCCTTAAAATAAAGTCTCTGACGGCTTGTTGCCTGAGCTCCTAGAAGTTCATCTCTTCTGTGCTGGATGATGCAAGAAACCTTCCAACTTTACACCCTGTTCTTAAATTTAATTCACAGTTTGAATTCTTCCCTTGCCCTTACTATGCTGAGGTACCACCCTTGCTGAGAGGAAGGAACTTTTTGATTTTAAGCACCTTGAATGGTAATTGCTGAGTTGATTGTTCCCTGTTACATCACATTAAGAGAATCACTTTTATGTTCACTATCCACTGCTTCAGTGCAAGCTCAGGAGTCTGCTTGTTCCTCTGCCTGCACCAGTACCACAGTGTCACAGCACTGGCAGAACACATTATCCCAGGAAGTTACAGATCACTTAACTTGCACTGTAAGATTCTGAAGTGGTGACCTTGTATTGTACAGCTGGACTGCTGTGGACATGGTTCAACATTGCAGAAATAACAAAATGAATTTTGTGTTTGGAGTTTTCGTATTCAGGTTGTTGGTCTGACCCCTATTCTGTAGAATACCTCAGTCTATGCTGTCATGATTTCAGCACTTTCAGGACAAAGAACTTATGCAGATCAGCAGTCATCTTAAGCTGGAATCATCCCAAGGAGCCCCCCTCCTTCAGCCAAGAGCTTTCAAGCCACCTATACCAGGACCGAAGTTGCTTAATTTACAGTCCAGACCCTCTTTCACGCAATCTTCTCTGGTTCCTCAAAAGAAGACTGAAGCTCTTTTTCCTTCCTGACACATGACTGACTTTAAAAGCTGTCAGATCAGTTCTGGGCCATAGCACAGGTTAGGCTATGCTTTATGCCCTATAAAGAGCTGGATACCCCAGGATCCCAGGGATGATGAGATGTAGACAATACTTTAGCTTTTTTTGCAGCTTGGCAGGTGGAGGCTGAACTTAGCCTTGATCCTGCTGTAACAGCTGTAAGCTGCTCAGGGCTTTGCCAACAGACCTTTGATTCCAGCTGTGTTACACCTACCTTGTCCCTTCAGCATCATCCCTCTGACTCAGATCAAGCCACAGACAGCCTAAGATCTTGCTAATGGCTTCTTGGAGGGTAGTTATTTCCCAGTATTCCTTTGGAGAGCCCCACATGAGCCATGTGCATCCATGGCACGGCAGGGGCTGTACTCAGCTGTTGACAGCACCCCTGATGCAGCAGAAAACGCTGTGTGCTTATCTGCAGTTGCAGTGCTTAGCTGTGGATTGTACCTACCCTAAAAATAGGTGAGTGGCTCTCTGTGGAGCTTCTATTAAAAGCTCGATTGATTTCTTTGGGGTTTCTGCATGGCTGCCTCGCAGCCCTGGTTGTGTGTAAACCGTACCCTTCTGTATCCAGCACAGAGCATGCTTTCATTCCTGCTCCCTATCCTCTCACAGCTGTGTAAGGGTCCAGCTTAGGGATTTTGTGTTTTCCCTCACTATTAAATGCCATTTCTTCTACTTCAGCAGTACTTGGCTTCTTGAGAAGAATTGTACACTGAGAAAGACTGCAGAAACTGAAACACTGCACATAGCTTCCCTAGAAAGACATTTGTGTGTGTGAGCTCAAGACTGCATCTCAGTTTGAGGAACTCCTAGTACTTTAAACTTTAACTAAAAGGATGGAGATGAGGAGAAACATCCTATATCTAATCTAAATTCCAAGTTCACAACTTTCTTAGAACTGTTCCATGGGCTTACACATACAAAACACACATTAAAGCAAGTAGTTTTTAGTGTCTTTTAAAAGTATGTATTTTCCTAAATACAAGGACGTGAGGCTTATACTGCAGAGTCTTTCTTTTCCTCCTGAGTATGTTTATTGAAGTGTGAGGGTATCCATCTTCCTGCCTGTCCCTCTAGCCTGTCATTATTGTACATCTGTCACCAGCTCTTATAAGTGGTAGTGCTGTAGTCCAATCTGAACATGTAGGTGTGTTGGGTAGCACCCCAAATCTGCTGCAAGATGTGAGCACAAGATGACAATTTCATCCTCTTCCTTTTTTAAGTAACTCAAATATACAAATAAACTTACTTAAAAACCACTGTGAGCCAACAGTAGTGCAACACTGAAGTTCTTTTGCTTAAGATTCCCTTTGTAAAAGGCATTCAGAGTAAACAAGTAAGTTGAGGCAGCAACAAAACTCAGTCAGCATTGCCTCAGTCAGCAAGTTGCTGTGGTGCAAGCACTGCCCATCCTGCCTGTGTTTGAAGGAGCAAAGCCCTCTCCCTGAGAAATGGTTGGAGGGCTCTTGGGGCACACACAGTGTAGAAATACCACAAACTGTGCATAAGCCAAAGGACAAAACAGAGCAGGGACACACGTGCGTCTCCATCCCCCGACAGCTGTGACCCCATGTAGGATAGGGAGACCTCCCTGTAGGAGACGCAGGGCTGGGTGAGGGCCAGCTGCATTAGCAGGGAGAGCTGGGGACAGCAGCTTGTGTGCAGGTCATGTGGGTAAGATGGCCAAAGGACCAGGAGGTGGCTGGGGCCCAGGGAGGACTGCAGGGAGTGCTGGAAACTGCTGAGCTGGGGCACAGCACAAAGGAGTGAGGAGATAAAGGGAGAAAGGAAGGTGAGGAGAATGGACATAAGGATGTGAAGGGGAGCTAGAGACACTGCCTTCTCCACTCCACATCCTGAGATCTAAGCCAGCAGAAGCATCTGGCTGCTTCATGCTCATGACAACGTTACTGCTTTGGGGGTAAATGAAACTGTGATCAGAGATTCCGACTAAATACTAACCTGAGGGAATGAGTCACCCTGCTGGCTGTCCTGCAGGCCATAGTCTGCAGTCTGGAGGCATCCTAGATAGGCACGGTACCAGGCCATACAGAGTGCTATCTCCATCAGAAGCCAATGGTGCACATGAAATAAGGAGCAGGCAGCATTTGTCCACTGCTGGGCTCTCTCCTATGTGAACAGGGAAAAGGTATGCTCTATTGTGGTTTCTACACGTGCAGAGTTAATCTTAGCCCTGCTATTCTGTCGGGATCCCTTCCCCCCTGCCATGTGGCCCTGGGAGAGGGGCCCTGGTGGGGGAGACATGGGGTTTCCCTGGCCCCTGGTCAGCCTCATTCCCCGTTGGTTGTTTTGTATTCCCCTGCGCGGGCAAGGACCCTCGGGTCCCGTGATTGCAGCAGTTCCTCAGCAGAGCCCTGGCCATGCGGCTGGAGAAATAAACATCTCTCCGAAACATCTATCAAGAATTGGTCCATATATATTTCTTCTCCACGGGCCTCGTTGTCTGATACACGTGTTGCAGTATCCGTACTGTAACAAATGGTGGATAATGCGAGCAGAACGATCCCCGATCCCTAAGGACGGCAACTAATTTGTGAGTAAACTCTGGATTCCTCTTCTTGGTTTTGTTTTGCTGTTCCATCTCTAAACTATGGAGGAGCCGTGGAAAGACTCTTGGCTTTCAGAGCTGCATATGGACATTTATCTTAAACTTGAAAAGATTCTTGAACAACGATTTGTAAATTTTAGCTTAATTCATGCTCAAAAGGAACTGAAACATTTCCTTTCATGCTTGTTTAAGAACTTTTTCTGCATTTCTTGGGATTCAATTCTTACCAAAGACTTTTGGAAGACTGTTTGGACACAGTTAATTTCTGAGTCAAAATATATGCCGATGGAAGAATATTTTCATGAATATTATTTAATTATTGAGACTGTTGAACAATGTCAGCTGTGTCCTGGTGAAGGGAAGCCTGCCTCAGAGTCTGTGTGACCCAGGCCACGTGGACCGAGAGCTCTGCGAGCAGCAGCGAGGCAGTTCCTGTGCACGGGCGGTGCAGCGTGAGCTGCAGTGTCGACAGCAGAGCGAGGCGCGGCGGGAGCCGGGCAACCCGGCAGTGTCCCCCCGGCCCCGCGCAGCGCGTGGTGGAGCGAGCCCCGTGAACGCCTGACGGAGGGGGGCGGCGCGCGGGCAGCTGCTGGTGGCGGTGGCAGCGGAGCGGAGCCACGCCTAGCTGAGACGCGTGCTGGAGCAGGGCGCAAGGGGGCCGTCACTTGGGGGCCCGGCCATGATGTGGGTGCGGCCCCAGGCAGCAGCAGTGCCGCTGAGAGCAGAGGCGGTGGCGGCGCGCGGGAAGCTGAGTGGCGTGGCCTGGCCCGGCCCGCGCAGCCCCGAATGAGATCCCAGGAAGAGCGCGCAGGCACGAGCAGCCCCGACGGCCCTGGCAGCACTGACAACCCTGGCAATTCCAACACAGGAGTGAGCGAAAGTAAAAGAGAAAGCAAAAACGAAGCGAGACAGAAAACAGCAACCACTCGAAAAAAGGAAAAAATCACCATAGCTAAGGTTTTAGGAATAGTAAAATGGTATAATGTTAAACAAAATTATGGTTTTATAACAGGATGTGACAACCAAGAAGACATATTCGTTCATAGAACTGCTATTAAAAAGAATAACCCTGAAAAATACATCCCAAGTTTAGGAGCTAGAGAAGTAGTAGAGTTCAAAATTGTGCAAGGTAGAAAAGGGTTACAAGCAACAGAGGTCACTGGGCCTGATGGTGTTTCTGTGAAAGGCAGTATATATGCTAAAAATCGTAGTCATGTTAGACAATATTTCCATTATAAGCCCCCCCTACAGTCTCCCTTTCCTAATCCCACCTTTCCCTTTTATCCTATATCCTGTTACCCCCAGTGTATTCCCAATCCGTTTTTTCACCCATGGTTTCCCTCAAAACCGTACCTTTGCCAATTGTTTCCCCAAAAATCCCTTTCCAATGCCGAGTGGGGGATGAAGAGGGGGAGGGAAGAAATTAACCCTTGTTGTTTAGAGTTCCAACGGGTACAAATAGAAGAAACCCTCTCCTGCCTCAGTTTCCCCACAAAGCATGCCTGGAGAGTCCTGTCTCCCTTCTGTCACCCTTAAGATGTTCCATAGAATCTGCTTGGACATTTAAAGACTCAGGAGGGTGGCTTGTTTTGTTTTGAAACTGTTCTTGTTATGTTTATCCAGTTGTTTTCAATGTTAAGTTTTAAATCTCTTTTTGTTAAAAATAAACGGGTGAAATGTCGGGGTCCCTTCTCCCCCTGCCATGTGGTCCTGGGAAGGGGCCCTGGGGGGGAGACACGGGGTTTCCCTGGCCCCTGGTCAGCCTCATTCCCCATTGGTTGGTTGTTTTGTGTTCCCCTGCGTGGGCAAGGACCCTCGGGTCCCGTGATTGCAGCAGTTCCTCAGCAGAGCTCCGGCCATGCAGCTGGAGAAATAAATATCTCTCTGAAACATCTATCTAGAATCAGTCCATATATATCTCTTTTCCACGGGCCTTGTTGTTTGATATGCATGTTGCAGTATCCCCACTGTAACACTCTTCTGGTTGAAAGACTTCTTTATTGCCTTAGAAGACAGCAGCATGATGTCATAAACGAGGCTGTTTGCAGGCTGCAGCCCCTGATGACAGGCAGAACATGAGACTGAACAGGACTAACCCTATCTCTGCATCCTTCTTATTTTGTCTCAGACTCAGGAACAGGCTCCTGCACAAACCACCAATGGCTGCAACAAGGCACCCAAGTGATGAGAAGAGTTGTGGTGGACCAGCTCTAACGCCTGTTTTTCCCTTGCAGTGTGTTCCATGGGAAACAGCACCAGCCGGCTCTACAGTGTGCTCGCCAAGACACTGAGCAGTGGTGCCGTGTCCCAGCACCAGGACTGCCTGGAGCAGCTGGACTCAGCACGGCTGGATCCTTTAGACCCCAAGGATTTGCTGGAGGAATGTCAGATTGTTCTGCAGAAGCGGCCGCCCCGGTTTCAGAGGAACTTCGTGAACCTGAAGAAGAATACTACCTGTAACCACCGCCCCATCCGGGTCATGCAGTGGAACATCCTTGCCCAAGGTAGGAGATGCTTGTGAGCTCAAGGTATGACCTTGAGACCAAATGCATGAATGAAAACCCTGGCAGAGCAAAGGGAGAGGAGTGAACTACATGAGATACATGAGACTGAGGGCCAGGGGGAATATTTTGAGTACTTGAAGTAGTGGCTTTCCTTCTGTCCCATAGGAGAGAAAAAAAAGGTGTTTCCTCGCAACTCTGATGCCGAAGGTAGCCCTGAATTCCTATCCTAACTGAATACAGTGTATTCTAAAAGCTGTGACCCATCAGTTTTATAGATGGTTGTTAACCCCAGAGAAGACTCATTCTTTTCCTAAATTTTATTTGTAAAGTTTCTCTTCAGTTTCTGATTACCTTATTGGTGAACTATCCAGAAATTCAGATCTGCTATGGGAATTCTCAATGCTTAAAAATAATTTTAACTGGTAGTTTTGAGTCAAGGCTGTAAATTGACTTGTGCAACAGCCTCATCTTAAAATCTTCTGGGGTGGGAAATTCCCTTCGTAGGAACTGCCTTACCTTTTGCAGTTAAGTCACTTTTAACCCACTTCCTTCTATTTTGGCTTAAGCTGCAGCAGCCACATGTGGAAGTACTTGCCCTTGTGTAGTGGGCAGAGGGGGGAAAACTTTTACTTGTATCTGTAAAAGGAACTTAATTTTTTTGGAGTGACTCCAGTGACTTGAGGAGGGGTTCTCACACCCATTGGTAAATCTGGTACCCTTAAAGTAACCAGCTACTCCTGAAAAACCCATGACCTGCATTTAAACTGATAAAACCTGGAGGATGACAGGCTGTTTCAGCTATCAATAACTTTTGGGTTTTTTGTCCCCCCTCCCTGCTGATTCCAGCTCTTGGGGAAGGCAAAGACAACTTTGTTCAGTGCCCCATGGAAGCTCTGAAATGGGAGGAGAGGAAATGCCTCATCCTGGAGGAAATCCTTGCATACAAGCCCGACATCTTGTGCCTTCAGGAAGTTGACCACTATTTTGACACCTTTGAGCCGCTCCTCAGCCGCCTGGGCTACCAGTGCACTTTCTTCCCAAAGCCGTGGTCACCGTGCCTGGATGTGGAGCACAACAACGGGCCAGATGGCTGCGCCATGTTCTTCCTCAAGGAGCGCTTTGAGCTCGTCAACAGTGCCAACATCCGGCTGACGGCCATGAAGCTGAAGACCAACCAGGTGGCCATTGCTCAGACACTGAAGTGCCACGAAACTGGGAGACTCTTCTGCATCGCTGTCACCCACCTGAAAGCCCGCACGGGCTGGGAGAGGTTCCGCTCTGCTCAGGGCTGCGACCTCCTCCAGAACCTGAAAAATATCACCCAAGGAGCGAAGATCCCCCTGATTGTCTGTGGAGACTTCAATGCAGAGCCAACCGAGGAGGTCTACAGGGAGTTTTCCAACTCCAGCCTCAATTTAAACAGTGCATACAAGCTGCTGAGCCCTGATGGACAGTCGGAGCCCCCCTACACCACCTGGAAAATCCGGCCCTCTGGAGAGTGCCGGCACACACTGGATTATATCTGGTATTCCCAGCATGCCTTGAATGTGAATTCAGCCCTGGGCTTGCTGACTGAAGAGCAAATTGGGCCCAACAGGCTGCCCTCATTCAATTACCCTTCCGATCACCTGTCCCTCGTGTGTGACTTTAGTTTTAATCAAGACCCTGACAGACTGCTGTAACGTCTTGGAATGCCACCTGGTATTGCAGTGTCTGAACTCGCCAGTCTTTTATTTTAGAGAAAGCCTTTGAATCTGGATGCTATTGAAAGATGAGGAAATACTGTTGACTAACCATTAAGGCACTTGCTTGGAGTTAACACTTGCTGTTCAGCCCTCAATGTGCAGCCTTCTAGGGAGAAAGAAAGAAGCCAGTGTTCTCGTCATGGTCTTCTTGCCATGTCAGGATTTGAAAACTAGAAGGCAAATGAGCTCTATCACTAAGCCCCCTGTTTAAAGATTTAATCCTCTAATGAATATGGAGGCCTTAGTGTTTAAATCAAAACACTTCTGTTTGTGAAACAACTTGCCCTGACAGCATGCTAATTTTATTTCTTTCATGTTAAGCTTCTGCAAGTACCAAAGAGAGTGAGGTTTGACTACCCAGTGAGAGTCTCTTAAATCTTTTTCTGTTGCAATATGAAGGAAGTTTAATGCAGTTTAGACAAAAAGCTAAGCTCATAGTAGTGTGATCTTGTCATTTTTCTATGACCTGAGATGACAAATTCATTAGAAGTGTGAGGAAGGCCCCCTCCAGTAAGAGCAGGTGAGGAAACAGAGGCTATGACCTAGAGTAATACCGTCACTTTTCCAGAACTGTGTGCATGTGTCTGTCACATGGATATAGCCTGTAGGCATGTACACAGTGACTGTACCTTCGTCTTTTCTGTGCTTCGCTCTGGAGGACACAGCTAACCAGGGACTACTTCTTCCTCTGCTCTGCGTATTATTTTTCTAAATGATTTAAATTTGTAGTCTTGTCAATCTTGCCGTTTCTGTAAAGGGCCAATCTTAATGTTGAAAGATTTATTTATCTTCAGAATCTAAAGCTACACTGGAACGTGTTGTAATTTATTTATTGAGAGAAGTTGGTGATCCTGCATCTGATTGGAAATTGTACAGTGATAGTGTTCAGGAGCCTCTTCCTGTGACCATCTGGGTTACAGCAGAGGTGTGTTAGTATAGTAACTCCTGTGATGCTCACTGGTGACATAGGAATTGCATATATGGATTGTAAACATGCCGTTATGCTGGAAAATGACGTAGGAAGAAAGGAGGGAAGAGAGACAACAGTTGGGAGTTGGGCTGACATTTAGATAGTTGAGGAAGATATGGCAGGGCAAATAAAGCAGTATTTCCATGTGAAGTAGGGTGCATAGTAACCCTTAAATGTTCCAGGTTTTTATTAATAAAACACTTTAGAAAGAAGTTTATCTCTGCTGCTGTCTTTCTCACTTCCCTGTTCCAAGTTCCTGTTGCCAAGGAGGTGACATGTCTCAATTAGTTTGAGCTTCAAGTTGGTGCTAATGTTTCCCCTTCCAGACCTCTTTTTCCCCACCCCTAACCCTAATCTCAGGGTGCCATGGCTGCTTTGCCTTCACAGCACACATTCTTTCTCCAACTTGGAATGTCCAAATTTCACAAGTCTGTAGGGAAGGGCGTTACCCTTAGCTGTTAAGCTGCTCACTCTTCTAGTTAAGAGAGGAAACCTACACTGAATTACTGTAAATATTCCCCTTTCCAACAGTTGTGTGGAGCTACAAACCTAGCTAGTCCTGCAAAGCAGGGTGCAAGAATTCCTCCCTGAGGGCTGCTAAGTGTGCCTGGGAAGACTGGTCCCTCACAAGATGCAGCTGTATCTGCCACTTTCTTTTAAAACCGCATTTGAAAAGAAGAAACGCAGCAGGTATGAGCTTTACACAGCCCATAAATTACTGTACTTGCATTGCTGAGAAGGGAAATACGGAGTCTGGTGACTGGAAGTCCCAAATTCCCCCACAAACACTCCTCATTAGGCAAACAAATGAAGTGCTGTTGCACAGCTGTAACACACTCTGCACATGTTCCTGACCCTTTCAGGATGAGGGCAATGGTCTACTTCCAAGCAGAGGCCCCTTCAACCAGCCTGGGATTTATGTGGATTTGACTTTCCTCAGACAGAAAGGATTTTACAACCAAGGAGACAATGGCCTTGGTGAATACTCCTACCAGGCACATGCAACAAGCCAGCACCTCCTTTGGCTGGAATTTCAGAAAGATCAAACTGTGTCCCTGGAAGCCATAAGGGTGGCACTTCTGGGGGAGATTTTGGGCCAGAGATGCAACACTCCCAATACTCCACAAAAAGACTGAGCATTGCTCCCATATTTCATACCAACTAGACACTGACAGCTTCTTTTTCATGGTGCTGGCTGCCCTCAGTTGTGCAGAGGGGGTGAGATGCAGTGCTTCTCCTTTAGTAGTATTTTCTCCTAGGACCTTCCCTCAAGTGGTCTTGCAAGGAGGAGAAATAATGCAAGTGCCCATTAATTGACGTCTGTAGTCATCTGCAGCTAAACACTTCTAAAATCAGCACCACAATGTAGACCTATAAGACGGTACCTTTAATAAGTCAAATCCTTGCTCATCTACCACAAAAAGATACACCAGAAGCTGGAGTTTCCATCCAGACTCCTTTTGGCAGTTTCTGGAAGAAACTATACTTGTGGTAGAAAGCCCTAAACTGAGAACAAAGATCACATTTGTATTTAAGAACAAACTAAACCATAACCAAAAACCCCAACACTCCCACCAAAAAGCCCATGATTTCATTTCACTTTTGTATAAGGAGCTCCATTTTCCTCAGGCCAGTCAAGGTGTCCATCAGGGCAGCACCTTTCCCACTGCCAGAGCATAGAGCCACAGGCCCAATTATGGAAGGCTCTTTACCAGCAGGAACCAAACTATCACAGCTGCAGAATTCCCATTGTCACTTTCACAGTGGAGTATTTTGTATCTTATCATTCTTAAGACATTTTATTTCATACCCTTGCCTGGAACACTATCCTACAAAAGAAACCAAACTGTTGAGAAAGAGCATGATTTGTATGATACTGCCATCACTGCAGAACCCCTTCTGAAGTGGAAAGGGCTGGGATTCTTCTTTCATCCTGGACATGTTACGATAGATGTTCACTGCTTCATCTCCTTAAAGGGTAATTCTGAAGGCAAGGAGGGGTGGAATAACTGAAAAGGCTGGGGACTGTTCCCATCTCAAGGCAATTCTTAATACTGTCATACTCAGAAAATCCCTGCTATAGCCCAACGGTGAACCCTTTCTGCTGTATTTTAATAAAAGGTAGACAGCCCACAGAAACTAACTGGTAAGTTCTCAGGCAGCTTCACCCTTTTATTCCAGTACATGCCATAATTTATTTTGCAGACAGACTCTTTTGGAAAACTTAAATGGATTATTGCTCTTACTTTGATACAGCAAGAGGCAAGCCTGCAGCACTGAAATACTTTTGCCAGCTATAAATATCAGTACACTAAATATTTTTCAGAAGAAGCAGAAAGGATATTTTTTCCTATGTAGCAGTATGACTGAGTAAAAATGTCTTCCAAGCTCTTCTTATGGCTGTACACCTTATAAGCACATTAAGGCTAAAAAAAGTCTCCACAGATCCCTTATTTTCATCTTGAATACAGGCTGCCTTAGCTTTAGCAGTGACACTTTTCCCTCATTCTCAAGCAAGCTGCAGGAAGAACTGACCCATTTGTTTAATTTGCTGAAAGGCAAAAGCTGTTGCAAGCTTATTAAAACACTATCTCTTGTGGAGAACAATTAGATTCCAAGTACATAGTGTCACTTGGATCTTCTTAATAAGCTTAACACCTGCTATTTGAACTGTCTCTACAAGGCAGAATTGCACTTAGCTTGTTCTGGCAGCAGCCAAGATCCCTGCTGGACATGTGCTGAGTATGAACTGAGGCTTCAGGCACCTCTCCATTTTCTCAACTCCTGACTGCCCCTGGCTCACTCATCCCTGATCACCTCAGGTGTAATTCTCCAAAGCCCTAAAATTGATGAGATCAATTAGCAGAGCATCCCAAGAGCTCAGCCTTCCTTTCAGCATGCTTTACCCAGACAACTTGAGTTGTGTCAAGGCCCAGAACCCTTCACTAGGAAAGATGTGCAAGAGAGAGCTAACAAAAACAATGGTCTCTGGAATGGGATTCCCCTTTCAACTTTTCTTATTTTTGGTACTCGGTCATTTACTCTGAGTTGCAACTCAGTTAAGATTTTTTTCCCCTGTGGATTACACAGCATCACCCTTTTCATTCTGTAACTTAAAACAGTGGATTTGAAAAGTAAAAATATTTGTATTTATCTGCAAAATTAGTGATACCATGACTGTATATGTCTCAATGCCTTCTGTGTAAAGCGTGCTCACTTCACGCATGTTTAATTCCACCCACACATCTAAGAGTTACTGCTTGCCAAGGATGAGTTAAGCCTGGACTCTTCTACATGAGCCACCAGCTTCAGATGTACAAGGGAGTCCTGCTTTCACACATATATAAAACAGGTTCTTCAACAGGATTGCAAAAGTCTGGCAGTATAGCTAGATACTAACTGTTGAAATATTCTAGTGTTCTTTTCATCTGTTTCAGATGTTACAAACCTGACCAAAGCTCCCTCATCCCGAGGTCACATCCTCCAATACCAGCAGTAAACACATACTAATTTACACAATCAGGTTAAGTTCCCTTTCCATTTCAGTTACAGCACATCCTCACACAGAGATTCTCACAGCACTTCATGAACTCCTGGTAAATATCCTCTGGCAGCCAGTATCATGTGCCACTCACTGGTGGCCAGGGGAAAGAGCCAAAGGACCATCACCAGTTCCGTGGCAAGATGCAGCACTGGCATCTCAGAGCTGGCTACGAGCTGACTACCCCACTAGTAGCGGAGATGTGTGCACCTTCATTCCTCTAGTCTTTGCTATTACATAATGAAGTCTTGGTATTAAGAGGAGGTTATCAGGTGGAGCTCCTTATCTAATTCCAGGAAGATAGTTTGTCCCCATTTGACTTCCAATGTATCTAAATTAGGTGTTGGAAAGGTCTTAATTACAAATACTCAACATAGATACTTCACGCTCTGAGATATAGCAACTCTTTCAGATGCAATCAAGTAATAGCCGCTTAGAAAAGGATTTCTTGCAGACTGGACTTAAAAATGTAGGTTTAAAAAGACTTGTTTCTCTCTTCTTGTCTGACTCAGATTTGTTTCACCTGCCTCTCTTTACACTGCTCCATTTCCCTTTACCCAGAACATCAGTGCCTCCCAGACTGCCAAATTAATTGAGTGATTGCCCAGCTTCCCCTACTTCCCTTTCCTCCATCTTTCTTAGGAAAAAAAAAAAAGTCCTCTTCTTTCTCAATTTCCTTGCATGAAGGCTCTTTGTCCTCTACCCCGTGCCAGAAACACAGTTCATGTGTAGGAACCTTTGATTCTTTGGGTTGCTGCAAGTGGAAGGGATTGCTGCCTTATACACAATCTTTTATCTGCTTCAGCTTTATTTTGTTCTTAAACTCCACTTCCCTGCTTAGGAGTATGAAAAAGAATACTTTTTCCAGAAGCCTTTCATAGTCCCCCACATGCTGGCCTGGCTGTATGAAGCTATTTCCACATTTCTTACCAGTTGAAGGGAAGAATGGGCCTTGATGCTAGGACTCTACAAGTAACTTGATTCTCAGCATGTAAGTATTTAATTCTGGTGTCTTTTAGCGTTACAGAAGACCTCAGTTCCAGACATCTGTTAAAATTGCTCCTCCAGACATGAAGTACTTAGATGATCATTTAGACTTCAGTAATTTCAAGATACCCAAGTTCCTGCCCTGAAGACTTTCCAGGGCATATCACTAGGAACTGGGGGTCCACTGGGCACCTGACTACCCAAAGCCTGATGTGCCAGTGTGGTCCCTGTGAAAACAAGGTAAGCTACATTTCAAGCCATGCACATGGACTGGAAATATGGAGCTAATATCTGGTGTAGCTGGAGGAGCAGCTAGGTAGTTCACAGAGCTCATATGTGTGCTCACCATGCTGAAAAGTGGAAGAACTAGACTCCTGTCAGAAGCTACCTCATCAGCTACAGCAAGCTTCACAGGTATTTAAACAACTGAGTGAGCGAGCTGGTCAGCCCTTTGAAGCAGTGAGGAGTCCCAAAATTTCACACTGTATCATCTATATTAGAATAAATGCCTGGAAGATTTCAAATAAAAAAAGAAGGTTAACAGGTTAGTAGAAAGGAAGAAGGAAAAAATAAAAAGCAGACCAAACACCATTAAATTTTCTTTCTGTATTTCAGTAAAACCTACTTGAATACACTTTTGAAACAAGAGTACAACAAAATAGAATATACTTCAAACGTTGAATATACAAACTATTATAGTTCGTTCTGAACACTGGTACTTCCCTCTTAACTTCAACTAAAAAAAAATGTACAGGTTTAGAACTACCTGACAAAAGCTCATGCTGGGTGTGACCTTTGAAGTGAGAGTAGAGCTGAAACTGAAATGTATGCACAGATGTCAAGGCTAAGTGAGAGATACAGGCATGGTACAGCAGAAGGCAGAAAACCTGCTGCTACTTTGTCCACGATTAAGAAATTTAGACAGACTTTTAACTACCATACAAAATATGTTACATGTCATTCTATAACAATACTGTGCTAGGTACAAGGTCTTTAAAAAATTTGTTTTAATAAAAAAAGCTTTACACAAACAAGCCATTAGCTTATTTCAAGAAAGATAACTGAAAATCAGTCTAAGGCTTTCAATTTGAACCTGCTTAAGCTGTATGATACAAAAATCCCTCTAGGCCTCTGTCTTCTTTTAGAAGTTCTTTAATCTCCTTTATTTCACTTCCTACAATACCTAGTAGCATAGTTTTTCACATAGCACCAGTTGAGTACTGTGGGCACACAGTAGTAATCGCTGGTATGCAGAAAAAATACATCAATTTTGCCATTTGCGTAACAATGAAAACTAAAAACCAAGGCAAACCTCTCACACAGCTCTCTCTTAGTGTTTCAGGTCTTAGTGTAACTTGGTAACCAGTAGCGTAGTGAAATTGTTTGGTCCCTTTTCAGCCCCTCTTTCCTTCTCCATAGGTTCAGCTGTTTCCCAACTGGAAGAGGCAGTTTTTAACTGCATATCAATGTGGTTTAATTCCCACTGAAACACAGGAAAATAATTTTTTTTCCAGTAAGTCTTCAACATATGCATGTTTATTAACATTCCAAAACTCTCCTTTATGACTTGGTGATAGCCATCTACATCCCTCCCCCAATTATGTCAGTATATTCAAAACCGTAACAGTCAGAAGTCCATGCTGGAAGAAACCTATTCTTCATTTCTCGCATGTGATGATTCCTTCTGTTTTCATTGTTACAGGAAGGGCAATAGCTGAGGGTGTGCTAACTACTACTACGTGGGTCACAGTCTTGCTTCCATCTGCTGGCTTCTCTTCTTTTACCAGCTGCAGTGTTTTCACTTCACATTCCTGTTTTGAAGCTGCTGTGTCCGATTTAACTTCTGGACCTTTGAGAACTGCACTAATCACCCTGGGAGGAGTCTGGCCAGAGGTCTGCTGAGCAGGCATCGATAGTCTCATTACTGGTGTCCCATGAGCTATAGACACTGGAGTTAGTGCTCTAACAGCCAATGGGGCTCCCACAATGTTGATACTTCCTGACCCAGACAGGCCCGTTTTTGTTTGCAACTGACACTGTGTGAGTTGTGTGGCAGGGATTGTGATGATTTTGGCGGGCTGCATTGTGATTTTGTCTCCATTTTCAGCAGAGGCTGGCATCACAGTAGGGATTGTCTGGATTACTACCTTTGGAGTTGTTGCTGTGGTTGGACTTGTGTTGGTTATTAACGGTGACCCTGCATTTACTGACTGCACTGCCACCGTTGAGATTTTCTGTCCCAGAGAGGTCATGACAACGGGCACTTGCATTGCCACACGAACAGTCCTACAAAATAAATGTGTGTGTTTAGGCCAAAACACAGGGCATCCTTACAGATGACAAGGACAGACAATTCTAAGAGAGACAGATTTTTAGTTGGTTCTGAAAAAAAACTAAACCAAACCATATCACAACAAAAAAATGAAAAAGCCAAACCAGCAAGCAAAGAACCTACTCCCAAACCTTTTGCACATCTAGCAATAGGACTTTGGAAATTTAACAGCCCCATTAACACAAACCTGGGAGGTGTTGTTGCTGGGACAGTAGCAGTGGTAGTAGAAGGACGAGATGAGGATGTGTCATGAGCTGATGAGGCAATATTCACAACTCTGGTGACTGCTTTTTCTGTTCTGGTACAGCTTAACTGAGAGGAATTTTTTCCTCCACGTGCAGAGGGTGCTGCTTTTAAAAGGTTTTCTGCAGATAAAGACACTCTTTCCAGGGACTTTTCATCTGTAGATATTGACAAATCCTCATTGCAGGACTCACTTTTGTCATCATCTATGACAACTATATTTTTTGGCATCTCCTTAAACTGATATACAAGCCTCTGTCCCTCAACTTTTGCCAGGATTCCTCTTTGATAGTAGTATCTGCAAGGAAAGTACAATTAAGTAGTAAGCAACATAGTGACAGATTTTAAAGAAAATCTCAATCTGTGCTAACAAGAAAACCTGAAGTAATCACAGTAAAATCTATGATAAAAGGAGGTATGGAAAGAAGCTGTGAGAACACACACTGGCAAAGGATCTGAGGGATCTACCTGAAAAAAATCTGACCTTTCAAATATATACTTCAGAAATTAAAATTGCAAATTTATTGGTAACATAAAAAGTTATAGGGACTGCAAGACTGAAGGCTAAATCTGCAAGAGGGTAAAGTTTTTAAAATTTCAGAACGGTTATATTTCTATGGGCAAAATTAAGAATCAGATTTTAAACTGTAGTAGGTAACTTCAGAATCTAAAAATTTTTACCTCAGAGCTCTTCCCATAGTCTCATAGTTCATGTCAGGTTTGTTTTTGTGTTTTCCCCAGAGTCTGGAGACAGCTTTTGAATCCACAAGTTTAAAGATTCCCTTCTCTCTCTGAGTCCATTTAATATATCGAGGACATGTATTTTTGTCCTGAAGAAGGTCCAAAAGGAACTCCCATAAGTACGTTGTATTTCCTATAATCAGAAAGCATTCGTGTGTTAGAAAGCCACTTTTAAAGATAACAGAAAGTTCTCCATATTTAGGTGACTCTTCATGACCTGCGTTACAAGCAATGTTACACAGAGGATGTAACCAGCATATATTCATTCATTCTGTTAAGTTTATTGACATTTCCATAAATATTTACATTCTGAAAGGAGTTGATCCAAGTGATCTGCTATACAGCACAGGAGCCTGTTCAACACCCATTCTTCAGTTCTTGAAAAGAAGTATGGGAGGGTGTTCCAAGTCAGTACCTATCTATTCAGCAGGACGAGCACTCAGAATTTTCTTCTCATATTTGATTAAACAGGGCATGAAAATGCCATTATATTTTATGACACTGAAGGACAGGAGAAAATAAATACGTAATTTTTAAAAGGCATACAACCTGCAGCAACAAACCATCTCAACTGTGGTTAAGTTTGTCCAGCATCTGGGGCTCTCACACTAACTGGTGACAGCCCCATGTTCTGATCCTTCCCAAATATGTTGTGGAGTGACCAACATCCTTCTAGGTGCAAAGCCAGTCCAACTTCTTGAACAGGGCAGAAATCCCATGTACTCTTCTGTAATCAGGGGGTTATAAAATGAAGTCAGGCTAAAGAATTTAATGCACTTGTCAGGTATTCAAGAGGTGTACCATCTTCACTGGAGAATCCCCAAGAAGGGGTTTGTGCCAGTGACTATCAGGATGCCACAGAATGTAACACAGGGTCCGTCTGCATTCTGACCAGACCATGTGCATCTAGGAAAAGAGGAAGAGATGCCAAAGAAAAAGAGCAGATCACATTCCAATTTGTACAGCTGGGGAAGACTCCTCAAGTTTCTGAGAAGGGAGAACTAAGACAGATCCACAAGGACAATTACCTCAGAACATTAATAACAATTATTTACCTCCAAGGACATGGACCAAATTATATTTTTGTGTGTGGGTGAAAAAAGGGCAATAATTCCTGAGATTTAAAGCCCTAGCACAGCACTTGTTATGCCATGCAAAGATAATTAAAATAAATTAAGGCAGATTGAAGACCACTGTTGCAGATTTTGAGAAGTCAGCTATCTTTGAAAACCTCAAAGGATAGGGAAGATCACAGGTTCCATCTTCCGGAAAAACACCTCAAAGATAAAAACTGTACTTTACAATGGGCTCCAAACGACACTAAGTTGACTACCAAAACCCAACTAGATTTCAGAGATATTTGAATAAGACCTATGTGAGGAACCAGTCAACAAGAGAACTCAAGAATTTTTAAATCATCCTAGATTTTAGGGAATTAATCCCTGGGGTTTTATTCCTTAGCTCCTTAGAAGGAGAATTTCTGGGTCGACCACCAAATGCTGTAGGTCTGCAATAGATATTTTGCAACAATGTAAGTGGGCTTCAGGATTAGAAAGCAAACAGGAACTTCAAGAGAAGAAATAAACTGTAGGACACAATTAAATCAGATTTACAGCTGCCTCACTTTGCACCAGAAAGTACCCAGAATGCACAAAGGAAGGAATGCCAACAAGGGATCCCCTTTCCAAATGTGCACCATCTCCTCCTCCATGACTTAATTCTGATAGTACTGAACTGCAGAATAATACCTGGTTTTCCAAAAACATGCTGCATATGAAATAGCCTACCTTTGCAAGTAATTTTTTAAAATAAGTAACAAAAATTAAATCCAGTTAACAAAATATTTTGCAGGACATCAAGAACAGAAATTAATTTATTGCAGTTGTAGTATAAAATATGGAATGAGATACTTCAAGAGAAAAAGAGACATATGTAGGTCATTAGGAAGGGCCATAGAAATAAAATAAATTTAAAAGAAAGCTAAAAAGTCCCCCAAAAACCACAAAGCAGTATCATCTCCCACTTCATAAAACAAGAAGCTATAGAGTTGAAATCACCAGCACAAAAATGAGAACAGAGAGAAATACAGGCCTCCCTTTTCAAATTATTTGTGCAGGAAACTAGGACCTGGGACAACCAGAAAGTACTATTCAGGTCATGGAAAGCTGTAATACTAAAATCTGAAATAGAAAGAAAAGTAAGGGTTCAAGAAGGCTACAAGAGGTATTTTTCAATATAGCAGATACAAAATCTGTCATCTCCACTGAAGTCCACTGCTACACCAAATCTGTGGGCAACTGTGGGCACTGCAGGGAAGTTTAATTAGAGTTTGCACTGGTTTTCATGAGCAAACATCTCCATGAAGTCATTCTTCCCTGCCCTACTGACATGATGACTCTGGAGCTCTAGCCAGATAAGGTATTATGTGAACAGCAGAGACCTTGCTTTCAAACAAATCTTAAAGTAATAGAGGAGCTCTTTCAGCTAGCATGTTGCCACTCCAAGTCACTAAACTTTGTTATTCCCAGCTATAGCAACATCTCCAAACAACTTTTCAGTGCACTAGGTGGAGAAGAGATCCAGATTTTTCACCTGTAGCCAGGGGAAGAGCTGATACGCTGCATGCCACCTCAAAGGTAACCTGTGAGCAACTGTCCCAATCTGTCTTCTTGCTGAATGAATAGTAGGGGCTTGGAGTTCAAGAAAGGAACCTCTATTTATCAGGAGAAACATTAGGGAAGTAGAACTCTCCTGCACATAATCCTCCACTCAACCAATACAGAAACACATCACCATTTATTTTTCCCCTTAAACTAACTGGAACCTATTAGTCAAGGAACTTCCCACTGAAGTTTGTCAGTCAACTAAGAAATCGTATTTCCAACAATCACCTTTCTAAATGCTCATGTGCTGCCTCTACTTGAGAGCAAGTCTTACAGCAGTAGCTTAAAGAATTGTATGTGTAGCACTAAGCTGATACACAACACAAAAGACATCACACGTCAATAACCACAAAGCAAAGCAAATATAAAGTGGGAAAGACTATTAACTGAGGAGGGTTCTAGAGGAGACTCCTAGAGCATACATCCTTGTGCTAGATCTTGTACAAACAAATTTGAAGACATTGAATAAAGTCAGTACAATCTCATCCATACAATTTTTAAAATCTGTAAATTTCCTGTGATAAATACCATACACATACCCTGCTTATTTTTAAAGAGTCAATAAAAGGAAAAATATACCTTTGCCTTCTCTAGGTTTCTTCTTTATACCTAGATCTGGAGACCCATCAGATAAAGATGATTGCTGGGTCTTGGGTTTACGGCCAGCTGCACATAAAACATGGGGAAAAGGAAGTATTAATCACATGCAGAGTAGAATTTTATAGTTTGCCTTTGCTGAAAAAAGCAGTCTGTGTATTTTTCCCCTGCTGTTTCCTTGCTAAAGGTATGGATAAACTTAGATTCTTAGATTACTACTGCACTTCCAGTTTAATTATCCTTGGGTTGCTTACTTCATAGGCAGATTCAACTCAATTGCAGACAAGTTAATGTGCATTTTTATTAAATCTAAGACTCACAGATCTTGGATTTATATCACTTTATCACTACATTGCACTTGTTTCCCTCTAAATTACAAGTATATATACCATCTCAGCATGTCTGGAAACTCTATTAAATCAATATTCCTAAAGTTATGAACTGTACTGATGCCTTTAACAAAACTGCTAGACTAGAACAACATTACCAGGTGCCAACCTCTCATTTGATAGCAAAATGCTTAGAAACCAAACACTGTTCTGAATTGTTTCTCCTCCAAGACACGCCAATTAAATGCAAAAGACAAAAATTTCACAAAGATCTTACAATGATTCTGTAAACTGACTTATGTTTTTTTAAGTTAGTATTTACCCTGTTGCTTCATTGCATGAACCCCAAGTCTACCGTCTCTCCAAATATAACCATATTTCAGACATCAGTGGTTACCCACCACAGAAGTCCTCTTTGAATCCTCTATCCATCCTCCACTTTGTGTTAAAATACACAACACAGACACCATCTTCCTTTATGGCTTGTCAAAGCTCATTCTCCTGCTCCTTCTTTTTTCTTGTTGCAGACCCATTTTCTAAGAACTCACATTTCAGACTCCCATCAATCTGTTTGTATGAGCAAAGAGATCAGACCATCCAATGCATCCTCCCCTGTATCAACTGTAACATCCATGGCAGTGAACAACAGAAGTAAACATGAGCTTGCTCCTATGAAAAGCTGTATGTACCCTTTTTCTTTTTCATTGGTTCATGGATATCAGGGGAAGTTGGAACAGAAGATACGTCCATTTGTTCAGATTCCTCTGTTGATACTTCCACCACGGTTTCTGTGATCACATCAGGTCTCATGGCTGCATGGATAAATTCTGGGGTGGACACACAAGGAGGGACAAAAACTTCCACTACAAGAGAAGAAAAAAAAGAGTATCAGATGAAGTTTCTACCTAATTATTTTAATGTAGCTTACATAAAATTATTTTAAACAAAGCATATGCAATGGTGTAGCAAGTTTCTGCTCCAAAATCCTGTCACCTTGAAAATCAATCCAACTCCCCAAAACATGCACACTTGTCAGTAGTTTTAGGCAAAAAAAGGTATCACACCAATATTCTGCAGAACTAAACTCAACTTTAATTTAAACAAATTAGAGCTTCATCTTTGATCATTACTCTGATCTCCATTTCCTATTTTGTAGTCTTTGCATTTCAGCTTGACCATTTCATCCAACATATATTAAGTAACTTCAGAAGGGACACCAGTTAAAGTAATCATCAGCATTAAGGTTTGGTTTTTTAGACTGTTAACACTTTGCAACACATTGTTTTCAGGTATGCTTTCTAAAATAGAAAGATGAATAGAAATACTTTTCCCTTAAAGTAACTATTCTTGCAATCTAAAATGTCAGATTCACAGAACCCAGAATGGCTGGGGTTAGAAGGGGATCTGGTCCAACTCCTTGCTCAAGCTGGGCCACCTAGAACTAGCTGCCCAGGATCCTGTACTTTTTAATATCTCCAAGGATGGAGTCTCCATGGCCTCTCTGGTCAATCTGTGCCAGAGCTCTGTCACCTGCACAGTGAAAAAGTATGCTGTGATGTTTAGGGGGAAAAATTAATTTTAAATATGTAGTTACTCAGCTATCTCTTTCCAACAACCCCTCTCAGATAAATTATTTAATCTGTAAGTATATTTGTTGCAGGGTGGAGAAATCATGGAAAACTCAAAACAAATCAGTAGTTTTTAAATATGAAGGCAATTGTTTTAAACAGCATACAGCTCTCCACAGACATAGGTTTCCCACTTTGCTTGTTTTACTCATTAGTAGGAGGAGAAATGGCTCCCAGAGCAGAGACTGTGGCTGACATACCAGGACTCCTGGCATCTCTCAGGCAGGTAGGAGACTCCATATGAAGCAAGGCCTCTGCAGCTTCAATTGTCTTATCTGTGCAGTGCACATTACTGCCATGAACTGATGCTTCCACTGCAGAAGGATACAAAAAAATGTGAGAACAGGTTACTTATAAAAGTCCACATGTATCCCTGTACAACTGTACTTCTCTAACATGAAAAACACAAGATTATCAGATGTCTTCACACCTTTTATACCTTCCCATCAACAGAAATATTTAGGGAAGACACAAGACAAGCAGAACTGACACTGCTCCTAAAGGACACTGACCTAAAGGTCACCTCTCTTAAAATTTTCAGTCTATTGGATAAATATATACATATATGCATCTATGTATGCATATATATATATATATATAGATATGTATATAGATATAAGATTAATTTCTAAAACATAAATCCTGTTTTGATTTCTGACATTCAAAATAATTGTGAGTTTGTTTTAGCAGCTTGGTTGTTAAAAAAAACCACAAAGCACAACAAAGAGTATAAAGGGTGTGCTTTTATGCAAAAACTAAGGGAAGAAGGTAAAAGCAGCTCTTTTTTCAAGTTCTGAAAGTTTAGGAAAACTAATTAATCAAAAATAATGCAACTTCAAGAGAGCACAGGTAAGTTTGATGCAGTGCAGATCACAGCACCTTGAACACAGCAGCAACACTAAAAAACCCCCAACATATCATGTAAAACTACAATTCTATTCACAGCTAACTCCATATTCCTCACCCTTGTAAAGGTTTTGAAAAGTGGTGACTGCAGAAGCACCTGTTGCCAATTATCCACACTCTGGCCAAGGTAACTGGCTCTCTCCAGTTGCTCTTTCCATTTATGGCCATCTGCTCTAAGCTAAACCACTCCAGCAAGGCAGCCAGCAACCAGGAGAGCTATCTTTAGCCTAAGCAGAGTCACCTATCTCCAGTATCACAGAACTAAAGAGGATTTGGGAATAATTCTCTATGAAAACTTCGAGGCACCTATGTTGTTACTGAAAACATCTAAGAAATAACTCAAGGTTTGTTTAGTGAAAAGCAGGGAAAAATAATGCCAGAGCTGCTTCTGACTTAAGGAAACACCAGATACACACTGATTCCCTGCAGGCTCACAAGGGTGTAAAAGCCTTCCAGCATACTGCAGTTTTTTCAAATCCAGGGATTAAAAACTTGAAAAACCTACTAGCCAGCAGATTAAACATACCAACCAGAATCTGAAAGTGGATGAAATGTGGAAGATGCACAAATGCAAAATTACGGGTGACTGAAAGTTCCTGCTGAACCAGCCTGCTGCCCACCTGATGTCTGGTTGATGGGATTCCCACCACAGCCTATTAGCTATGGCCTGGGATGCTATTTAGAGGGCTTTATCTTTTGGAATAGTAGATGCCTGTTACAGCTGACATTCCAACACTGCTTCACCCCAGGCTGTGAACAATAAAAGCCTACCTAAGAGCACAGGAAAATCAGGAAAGGGTCTTTACTGTGCACTCTGTTCCTTGGATAACCAGTGGCAACCAGCACGAATTTTGCACTGTGAGCCCTTTCCCCAGCTCCAAACCCTGAATGCTCCCCATGCTCAGCCAAGTGTTTCCTTCCCAAACAGCTGTTTGGGCATATCCAAAGTCAGAGGCTGACCACCTGCACTGTAACAGAGTAGCCCTGCAGGAAACCCTCTGCCTAAACATTTCTCATTCTAAATAAAAGTTTCAGTTGCACAGAAATTGATGACTAAGTTTCCCTCATCTACCTCATAAAAATTTTCACTGATTGATTATCAAAATACAGGAACAATATTCAGATAGTCGTTAAAAATGTATCAATTCTACAACAGTACTGAAATTAGAAAGTCTGAATCAGTATTTACTATGTTATTATTCTAATGCATGCAATAAGATTCAAAGCATGTCAGCAAAGCTTCTCTAATCAAATAGCTGCTTCTGTGCCATTAGGTTCAGTATAAGAAGGACTTTCGTAAAGAAGTTGACAAATTTCAATTGTAAGAGGGTACTGAATTCACTATTCCTAAATGCTTAAAAGTATACAAAATTTTCCTACAGGGAACAGTTTAGATGCTGCATCACAACTAAGAGGTACTTAGCAGAGGGCAGGAACAAGGCAAGAAAGACAGCAGGAAGCCATCTATGTAGTTTTCCAGTACTAGGGCATTCTGCTGAAGGACCAGAGTGGAGAGAAAGGAAATACAACCAGCATTAGGGACTAAGACTGCAAAACCTAACAGCAGAGCAAAGGAGTCACTCGACCTCTCCCCTAAGCAACCCTTCCATTTCCAATAAAAACAGCATTATCTACTCCACAAAAGCCTCTGACGCTGGAAAATACACACTTCACAGATGCTTTTCCAGTGTGAGCTACTTGGGACTCCACTAAAACTGTCACCTAAAAAATATCAAGCAAAAAATAGTAACACTTCTGGCTTTGGCTCGAACAACACATGCTGTCTGTCTATCATGACAGCTAACAAACTAACCTAGCATTGCCAAAAGGACAGCTATTAAAACACTTACTAAATTCAGTTCTATTACCAAGTTTCAAGTCTTCCCAGTTAGCTAATTGTCCTTTAACCAGTACATGGTTTTAGCCTCAGAGGAATTTATTTGCTTACCCAATGAACATCATGAGTTTGCATTTGCTTACAGGCAATGTTACTGCGCCAATACAGTAGGAATAAAAAAGCAGAAATTTGTACCTCAACACAAATTTATGTGAAGTATCTTTCTGACACACTAGAAAATGTCTAACAGAAGACAGTATGTCAGAATGCTCAGATAGAAGACATGATATCGAAAAATACAGATAAAAAACACATCATGAAAGATGAAGTAGGGGAACAAGCTCTCGCAGAGAGGGGATGGGACCAGAAAAAAACCAGGCGGCTCTTCTTGCAGATGACTTGATCAAGTGTCATCAACTAAATTACATTTGTATCACAACACTTGGTAACACTTCTCACAATAAAGATGGGGCTAAAAGCAAACCAAAGGAGTAGGCTTCCACAATTAAAAAAACCACAACTTTCCAACACTTTGATACACAAGTATCACAATGGGCAGAAACATTTCTAATCACAGACTGAAGTGTACCACCCATTTCTCTAAAAATGCCCAATTCTATTTCTATTATATTTATGCTATCAACTATAAGCAAGACCCCAAAGCTAAAACAGACCGTACTGTTTGAGTAAACAATGTAAGGTGTAGCTGTTATATTATGCAATCATTTCAGGAAGAACTGTCACTTGCCCAAATGAAGCAAAGTAGTTTATGTGGATGACAGTAAATTTTCCAGACTTTGGTAACTGAGTAACATGAGAACTGCCATTTACTGATCGAGAACACATCAGAGCTAATACCACCACTTATCTTCCATTCTTTTAACCCAAATCTCATCTTACTGCTTTTATGACAAAATCTAAGTCCGTGGCACTTTATTTTAAAAGATTTCATTAAAAATTTTTTATCTATTAAAAAAAAAAAAAAAATCTTAGAAAACAATTTCAAATCTAAAGTGTAAATAGATAACTAGGCTAGTTGATGTCTATCTTCACTGTTGGCCTAATGCCTTCTAGCTCCACTTTCTACCCAAATAGTGTGTACTATAGATTATTCAAGGTTCTCAACAACTGTTACAAAATACCAACCTTGGTAAAATTAAGTCTGACAGGGCTGTACTTCAGCTTTACAGAAAAAAACAGTGGCAACATATCCATTTGGAACAAAATTAATGAAAGAAATTTATGAGATGAAAAAAGCAGACTGAAATTTTCAAAATGGTACTCTTTTGCACTGCAGTACAGCTCTCCTCTCCCCCCCCTTCAACCTGAAGTGCTATCAGTGTCTGCATTTACAAGGCCAACACTTAACTGCAGCACCTGCAATAGCTTACCCTTTAATACTATCAGGCAACCAAAGCAAGATTTTAATGAAGAATTCACAATTCCAAGCATGGAACTCAGTCAAGAGTGACTACACATACACTAACAAACCACATTAAAGTTTATTTTAATGCTTGTTCACATGCTTGTTTTATTTCAGCATTTAAAAACAGCAGTGGAAGTAACAGTGCTTAAGCTACATCTTAATTAAAAGCAGTTGAATTGCCTCTATAGGTAATATCCAGAAATCTTTCTGTATGCAAAACTTGACTGGAAAAGAAAGCATTCTCAGTTTACTGCTTGTTTTATGGTGGATATTTATTCAGAAACTGAAAAATAATTCCTTGGATTTTTAGTATTTCCCTACGCCTGGCTCTTTTCCACACTCTCAGCTGCACAAAATTTAAGGATTATGCCTAACCCACTGCATAAGGCAAATCAATAACAAAGATGAGAGCAACCATCTCAAAACACTTGTTTCACTGTGAGCCATATGTCATCAGCCCAATATTGACACAAATATTAGCTATAAAGCCAAAACATATCTTTGTAAAGTCATTTAAGAGTTGCTCTTACAACTGGCAATTAAGATAACACTAAGCAGTAACATCTTTGGTTCCTCTTACTTCCCACAGTTATCAAACACTGAAGTTTTGTCAACACTGAAACCAGCAGCCATGGGAAAAGGCAACATATAATTATTATAATCCCTTAGGATAAAGAATTCCTCACTTAAATCCACGTGATATCATCTACATACAAAACTAAATAAACAGATATGGTATCTTGATAGTATGATGACAGGAATACTAGACATGCGTAGGTATCACTCACTCCAATGCAAATATGGAAAAAAAAGGAATGAAGTTGGTTGGGCTAATGAGATCAGTATGACAAAGGACACCAGAAAGAGCAATGCAAAGGTCATTCATTATTTATCTAAGGGCTGGCTCTCAAGCAATCTAGTTACAGTGACTTAAGAAGGTGCTGACACAATGATCAACTACTTAAACGTTCTTTATTTATGGACAATCAAAAGTAAAAAACAACTCACTGAAATCTGCAGCAGTGAAACCTGCAAAAATCGGAGATGTGTTCTACTGGCAAAGTGAAGCTATTGCTCCATCATAGACCCAAGTGTCCAAATGCTTAGGACCTACTCCCCTTCTGGTTACTCAGCAGAACAGTTCTTCACTGCTTTGTAGTGGGGTATTTTTGCGTGTCTGAGGTTTGGGTCCCCCCCCCCAAAAAAAACCTGGGTATTTTTCCACATTAAATAAAATAAATGTGACTTGGCCCTCTTTAAAAGAGTATCTTAATACACTAGGAAACGACAGAGCATTTACTTTTAGACCTGTAAAAACCCACTGCCATGTCAATGTAAAGCCAGTATTAAGCTTGACTCTCTCTGTAAATTCATGTGCACCTACTGCACAATTCATTACCTATAATGCCCTACACTGTACTATTTATGGTTCCAAGGACTACTTTTAGAAGTTGAACTCCATGTTGTAAAGGCAAAAATAAAACCAGATCTGGTACAACTTCGGTGGAGAACTGAATGCTTGACACTGCATTGAGGTTTGGGTCAGTTGTAACCTTGCTCGTTCTCCAGGGCTTTACCACACTTTAAGACAAGTGCTGGGATCACTGGAGTATCCTGTTGTCAGACAGTTTTAACAAAATGGAAAGAGGCCAAACCAGGCATGTCTCTGAATGCAACCCCGAAAAAGTTCTACAGCTCAGGTAAACGGCCCGAGTCCCGGCAGCGGCTGGACCCGGGGGCTGCAATGTCTGACGGTGCGGAGGAGCGGCCAGAGAAAGCGCGGCACCTGCACGGGCCGGCGGCAGGGAACGGAATTCCCGCGGCCTCGCGCCTCCTCATCCCGCCATGACCGCGGAGCTGCCCGGAGAGGAAGCTCGGCCCGGGACGGCGCAACCGCCCGCCCTTCCCCCGCCCGCCGGGGGCGCCCGCAGGCAGGTGCGGCCACGTGCGGCGGCGGCGCGGCCACTTCCGTGTTTACAGTCGGCTTTCCTCCGGTGCCGTACGCGCCGCCAACGCCGCGCCGCCACTCCCGTGTCCGCCGCGCGCCCATTGGCAGCCGCCGCCCCCCACCCGCCAGCGGCGGCGGCCCCTCCTCTGCGCGGGGCCCCGGGGGAGCGCGCCGCTTCCGCTACGCGGCACGCGTGGGGGAGGGGGCGCCACCGCCCCCCCGCGTCGCACACGTGGGGCCGCGGCCCTGCCGGCAGCGCCTCCTCCCGCCCCGCCGCCAGAGCAGAGTTTAAAAGGGCACGGGGGCCAGGCAGCAGAATAGCGGAGGACGCGCGCGGGTGTGCGGTACCCGGGGAGGCCGGGCCGCGGCCCTGCGTGCAGTGTGCGGTGACGCTCGGCCTGCCTGCTCAGACAGCGTGGCGGCAGTGCTCGGAGCGAGGGGGAGGGCCAAGGGAGGCGGGAGGACAACAGCCTCGCGCACTTCCTGGTTCTCGCCCCAGCCTCCAAAACCCCACTAAACTCCTCCGCGCGCCCCGCCGCAATTCCCGACACGGCGGCCGCGGTGGTGCCAACCGCGCCGGGAGGCAAGTACCGCGGGCCAGCCGCTCGCCGGGCCGGCCGCTACCAAGGTGATCACTTCCTGGTTGCCCTCCATTGCCTCCCGCCCGCCGCCGGAGCGCGCTGTGCGCCGTGTCTTCCCCGCCCCGGCCCGTCCACGCTCCCACCCCGCGTCGGCCCGGAGCAGCGCAGCTCACCGGCCCGAATGAGGAGGTCGAGCTGGTTCGTGGGCCCCTCATGCACGGACGCCGCCATGTTTACGCTGCCGGAGCGGCTTCACATTGACGGGCGGGCGCGCGCAGGGGCCGGCGGCGAAGCGCGCTCTCGCGGGCGGGCGGAGCGGTCACCGCCACGGCGCGCGGCAGCGCTTCCTGCGGGGCGGCGCGCGCGGTCCTTCCGCTGCCCGCCCCAGACAGGAAGTGCCGCGCCGGCTCCCGCCGCAGCGCGGAGCCGCCCGCGGGCGGGGGGAGCCGCCGGGCCGCGCCAGACGCCCCGCGGCACAGGCAGCGCCTTCCCGGACGGCTCCAGAGGCGCCCGAGGGCAAGGACGCAGCGCAGTCCGGCTGTCCCCGGACTGCCGCGAACGCCTTCCCTTCCATTTCCACGCAGCCCTCGCCCACCCGCACCTCCGTGCCCCGGTAACACTTTCTGACCGAGGCAGACCGCGTACCAGGATAAGCCGGACAGTCCTCACCGAGGCGACCACTGACGCATTAACATGATTTCTCCTTGACAGGTCCCTGGGGCACCTGTGTTAGTAACAACTCGCCAGAAAAGCTCGGTGCTCCGTACCTGCAATCCATCTCATCTCCGTTAGAGTAACAGGGCTGATTCCAGTTAGCCAGAAGCCCCATCCATCCTTCATCAAATCTATTCTGTGAAAAGACTTGTGGAGTGAAAAAAAAGTTTCACTGCTCTCTTAAATAAAAAACCACCACTTTTTAGGGTTGCATCCACTCCCCTCTGAAGAAATCTGCTTCAGTAACACCACAGCATTACTTCCCAGGACCCTGAACAGAGGCACCAGTCAGAGAACACTCTCCACACTTCCCAACAAGTCCCTGTCCTGATTACTCCCGGAGTAAAACTTCAGAGCTGCATGCCAAGAGCAGCTGCACCAAGAAAAGCCTATTATGTCTTACACAGAGCTATGCATGGAAATTACACACATGAATTCCTTCATTAACACCACATACTCCTGAGGAGGCCTACATTGTTAAGCCAAGGATCTGGCAAACACCTGCTGCCTACAGTGACTTCCTTGAACACAACAGCTTCACAGCTCCATTAAAAGAAGGTGAAGGGCTCCAGCTGCAATCTGACAATACACAATCTTTTCCCCTCTCAAATTTCAGTAGTCCTAGGACCTAGATTAGAAGGAACAATTTAGAAGCAATTTTCCTCACCACTGAAATCACAAAATAGTATCCAGCAAAAATCACCTCCAGCTGGTAAATTCAGTGCTTCAAACTCTTGACAAATCCTACTCCTTCACTACAACTCTCAAGACGTTTTTGGAATACATTTCCATGACTGTATTTATACATAATATTTATAATACACAAATATTAATACATAGTACACAAATAAATACACAAATGAAAAATCAGGCATTTTGTAGACCGCAGTCACCTATTCCTGGATGTAAAGAATTAAATTTGTTCATCGTCTCATCAGATAAAGAGCAAGACCTGCAAGTGACATCATTGATTCTCACATGCAGGCCATGATATCTAGGAGTAGGTTTGTGTTAAAATTTTGCCAGCCAAGATCCTTCCATCCAGAAGCATAGATAAAAAAGGCAACTAGCCAGCTCTGAGGGCAAAAAGCTCTCAGACAGATCCAGCTTTGCCAACAGCAGAGTGCTCCCATCAGCTTTTGTTATTCAGAGAGGTGGAACAGCAGTACTAACAAGAATTCCTTCCATCAGCATATTTCTACTAGGGGACTCTGCTGTATTCTCCAGCAGAAATTACCGAGTGGAGAAAAGCCCAAGGACAAGAAAAGGCATTTTAGCTAGGCACACACTTAAATGTGCAATAAAATTTAACAGCCCTTCATTAGAACATCCTGAGATTGAAGTGGAAGCCTTACATGGTGTAGTTTAGCAACACCGTAGCTTCAGCTTACATACAGAGTACTGCAATAACCCTGTAGTCCTGTCACTTTATCCTATGTACCTCCTCTTGTTAAAAATTGTAATTTACCCATACTTCAAGCAATAAAATAGAGTTTAAAAGTTTGTCTGTTTAGATCCAGAACAAAAGCTGTACGGAGATACAAAATGCTTTTGAAGATCCACACCCATGTCAATAGTTCGCACTACCATACTTTGGAAAAGGTGCACTCACAGTTTTTTCCTTTTTTTTTGGTTGCTGTGTAATTCAGTGAGGATTGTTTACTGATTGCAGCTTTCAGTCACAAACGAAAGTGTTCAACTCATACCCAATCAAGTTTTGCCTGAGATGTGTGGACTCCTTGAATAAGTGCACGCAAGTAATTGGCATTGTGTAACTTTCGACAAACACCGTAGGTCCAAAATGAAGAAGAGAGAGTATTAAACATGAAGTTCTTGGTTTAATACCAGTTTCCTAAATAGCTTTTATTTACAACTACAAGCACAGACTTAGCACAGTATTTTCCAGTTCACATGAAATGGACTTGAACAGCTGCACAGTGTTCTGGTTCTTCCCTCTCTCTGATCATACACAGAGAGAATATCACTGGATGCCCAAGAGGATTCCAATCACTTGAAAAGAATCTGAGCCTGTGCACTTTCAAGATTAATATGTGGCAAAAAACCACAACAAATCTATGAAGTGACCTGTGCATACCTTATACCTATAAGTACAGTATTAAAGCATAACACTGTCTTTAAGGAGGAATGCAACTTTGTCCAAAAGTCCTGCAGTCTCAGCTGTTTAAATTATATGATTTCTAGTATCTTATGAATGCCAATTGATTTGTCATGCTAATAAAATCTTATTATTTCAGGGAAAAAAAGACAGTCAACAGGAAAAAAGTAAACATGCATTTAACTTTTAAATCTCTTTCAAAACCTCCTTTTTAGGCTAACAAAGAGGGCTACAAAATCTACTCAGGGGGTGGCCCAGTGAAGCAAGAAATACTAACTGTAATGGAACAGGGCCACAGGAAATTGCAGATGTACTTTTATTTCTCTGGCATGAAAAAAGTAAAAAAAAAATATGTAGAGGAACAGATCCCTGACCAGAATCAGTCTTTGTCAGACAGAAACATGTTTATTTAACTTAGGTTATTGTTGAGGGGTTTTTTTGTTTGTTTGTTTGTTTTTACTGTTAGTATACAGAGACTAAGCTTTGTTGTAATTTTTTAACCCACAAGTTCAGCTGTCAAGATAGCCAGGTAGACCTACATGGTACATTTACCAACTGCCAGGAAAAAACCCCAGCCAAAATGTTTGATAAGCTGGAAAGCTACCATTCAAAATTATGCTTCTACTTACTACATTCTTGTTTGTCATAAGTCTTAAGTAACTTCAAGACAAGTGAATTGTGTCTCCATAGTTGTATAACACAGGAGTAAAATATCTATCAGCTCGTGCTTTCTGGTTAGGGGATATGAACAACTTTGCTCACATTAAAGGAAATGTATCACTTCTTCTCTGCAATATACACCAGTTAAACATCATCCTGATTCTTTAGAAAAAGTGAAATACAACTCAAAAAAAGCAGCTGGATGTGACTAATTGCATCCAAGACAGCAGAAGTAAATTCAAAGTAGAATTTACTGGTGGGTTTAATCAGATTTTCAGACTTGGGTTGGAATAGAATCATCAATTATCTTAACCATCTCCTTGAGCAGTCCTCAAAACTAATAGAGTATTCAGTGCTCATAGAGGAATTGTCATTCTCCACTCCTACAGTCTCCTATGCAAAGCTGCCCTTCCTACAACTCTCACAAATATGATGAAAACATTCTTTGATAAGACTGTAGTTTCTCTTGGAAAACTACTTCACAAGCACTGTAGCTTGAAATGCTAAAAGTACAGCCTTAAAATGGCACCTTTTCCCTCCACTGACAGCAAATAATTAATCAGAAAGAAAAAACTGTGTGCATTTAATTACTTTAGCCACAGAGGATTCCAGTTATATTCTAGTAAGACAAAGCTACCCTTGGAAAAGGCAATTGTCATAAAGCAGTTGCTTATTCTTACAGAGGTGATTTGTTTGGCTTAATTTAAGTAAGTGGAGGGTAGACGGCAATCTGTCTGAGGGTAGTATTTGCAGTCTACATGAGAAATTGCAAATGATAACAGAGTAACAATCCTAAAATGCCAACCATTTCAAAAAGCCACAAGTAATTTCAGAAGTCCAGGTATGCCCTGTCCCAAGTGCCCAAATCACCTACTAATTTTAAAGTTACAGAAAGTTCAGTTTTGCCCAGGATTCTAAAGAAATTCCCATCTAATAATTACTGAAGTAGCTGCTGTCTTCAACAGCAGGCCATCAAACTGTTGATAGCTATTACTGCATTGCAAAGGTAACAATAAAAAGAAGCATTTTTAACAGTTAAATGCCAGAAAACATGTAAGAAAATGCAGCCATCTGTTTTATCAGAACATCAACATAATCATTACCATCCACTGTGGATTCCACAGTAGAAAATGCCCAAATAGTAAAACAACCACGAAGTGTCCCTGGAAGAAACAGGGAAATATTGAGGAAAGGGGTCCATGACTATGCCAAGCTTATCTTCTTGACTACACCATATGAAGTGTAACAATACCAAAGCCATGTGTCTGTTACAATTTGCACCTTTGAGTGGACTCAGGATCCTGATGTCACATTCATACAGCAATTAATGACTGCAGACAAAAAACAAATGTATTCTCAGGATTTGATACTACCTTTGACAAACTGAAAAGGAGTTAATCAAAATAGCAAGTGCTACATTCCAGCATTATTACTTGTGCATGCAGAGTAAGAAAACTCAGCTGTCTTGGAAAAAAAAGCAAAACAAACCTAAAACCCACAAACAATCAATATTTACACTTCCCTGCTTTATAAGGAAATTCCTTCTTTCCAGGGCAGTCTATTTGACAATGGTAAGTCAGGTATTTGCATAGCATTCTGTATGATTTTACAAAATTAACAGTATTTGAGACTGGTAATAGGCTGGCATATCAACTATGTCACACTTGAGCAATTTCTCTGTCCCAGATCTATAATTTTGAAGTCCTTAAGTCTTTCCTGATAACAACAAACATCTATTCTATAAGCCCACTGAATGTTTTTAAGGACTAAATGTTCTGCTCAAACACATATGGCTTTACTCTCATCCTACAGTTTGTTGTCAACTACAATCTCCCTTTTAATATGCAGATCACCTTTAAAAATTATTACTTTCAATAGTTTGTGACTATATTTTTGATCAATAAACACCACTAACTCTTGTGCACTCATACCACAATGGGTTTGGATGCCCCATCACATTCTAATTTCAAGATAAAAAGCCCCAAATTTTTCAGCTTACATTAGTAAAATGCTGTGGCTGAGTCTTGACAGTAACATCCTACAAATTCTCACTCCCAGCTGCAATTGGAGTTGGGAGTTTAGAGGAGAATCCCTCTGTGCATCTGAAGTCCAACCCATAATGCCCTACACTAGCAAACCATTGAATTAGCCTCACATCAGCCTCGGAAAATAAAAATTATGCCTGAAATGTGCAGTTAAATTCAGTTTTATTACAAAATAGTCTTGTAGCATGCTTTTGGTATGAATGGAGCACTGAATGCTGTAAGGCAGAAACCTGAAATCTAGAAAGAACTGGACACCACAACTAGGCTGTTACCATTACATTAAAATACTATTGTCCATGGAGCAGTTGTAGAGCTCCTTTCCTTAATTTCTCAGAAAAGGTAACATCAACCAAGATGACATAAAATCTAAGTTGCAGTTGCATTTTGTTCCTGAATGAAGAATGTTACTGAAAACAGATGTATATACCCTTGGCATAACTGCTCCAAGCACTACACAATAACACATGCAATACGAGGGGAATCATTTTGCCTCACTGTCACTGATATTTAACTACCAAAAGTGCAGTGGACTTCTTGGAAAAATGAGGATTCACATGGATCTTCAGTAGCAATAGCAGCATGGTGTGAAAAATAATTCAAAGGATAGACTCCTAACCCATTAATGTGTAAGAGGCATCTAATTCTTGCAGTAGAGCAAGCAAAGTTTTATCTTGTTTTTACCAAGCGAATAGGCTTTGTCTTAGCTCTTTGAGGAACAGCACCAACTTAAAATGAGAGTTTAATCAAGCTGTTAGAATGTCCAAACTTTTTTTTTTTTGTAGTCAGCACTGTCCTCTAAAGCAAATGGTCTCTCTGCATGTGTAAGTTCTCACGTTCAGTCAACAGGGTATGTCACCACTAACAAAATGTACCCCAGATACTTGTGTTACCTCATTTTTCCTGAGAGGAAGTTTAATCAAATGATGTCTGGCCAGAATGAATTATAACACTGTTTTGTCTATCCCTTACACACACATACCAAAATCGCAAAGGTAAGATTCTAACTAGATCTAATACAGAGTTCTTAGTAGATAATATTTAACTGATTAAAATTTATCATAGAAACTATAGAGTTCACAGGCTCAAATTTCCATAAGAGACATTAGAAGAAAGCAGTTTTAATCATAATAAGGGAAGACATATAAAGACAGAAGGAACAGGCAGTAACTAAAGACTAGACATAGAGATGCAAAACTGATTCCCATGGTGATAACTGTGTAAGTAGTAATCTGAAACTTCCACTGAAGAAGATGATTTCCCTTAAAGTATGTATTTTATTTATCCATATGTTTTAATTGGGGGAGAGTTAAGCCTGAACTCCCCGTTGATTCAACATCCTCCCTCCTTAAAAATGGCTATCAATTTACATGATAACTTCAACTGAACTTCCTGGTCTTTGCAGCCCAATATTTTTCCATCCTGGAAAGGGTCATTTTTCAGATCCACATTTTTCATGCGTATCTTCCACCCCCCTGTGGCAATAACAGTTTTAGAATCAAAACAGATTTTCAACTTTTACCAAAGGGAGGATTTCTTATAGGACATGAAACTAAAAAAAAAAAAACTGGTGACAGTTCACAAATTGACTGATATTTCAGCTTCTTGAAAATAAGATTCCTTTTTAATCTTAAAGCTGTGATGAAAAAATAAATCCCAAACTTGTACTTGGTGCTTTGATGATTAATAAAAAAACAAGGGGAAAAAACCTATTTATACAGGATGTTAGATTCACAAAAACAATTAAATCAGGATCTACAGCGGCAATACTTAAATACTCACGTCTTAGTTAACTAAAAGAGTAGGCATCCTCCATGTCTAAGATCTGCAGACCATGACTGTGTTACCTTCCGTACTGCTCCTATGGCAAATTCCAAAATAAGATGACCCCATTATCACACCTACACATCCACGTTACAAGTTCTGTATGGTGACAAAATAAACAGAACTGTAGCAGTTGTTAACTTTAGACTGACTGCTTCTTTAAAGAAAGCAGCTTCTGCTACTATGTATTGCTGAATAAATCCTAAAACTGTAGGGCTAATTACTTTTAGGACAAAAAACTGTGGAGGAAATGAAATCCAATAAAATTTGAGTATTATTAAAAACTTGTTAAGAAGGACGTGTCTTTTATGATACAAACACTTTGTTGCAGTAGACAAAATTTTAAGGCTGTAACTCAGTCCTCAGTAATCTAAAGGTACTAGTCCCAAGCGCATCAAACAAAAAGGGAAAGAACTTTAAACACTGTGTCAATCTAAATATTGTATTTCCCCTTCCAACCATTACAAAAGGCACTCACTACTTCCACAGAGAATGTCATAAGGTCACCTGAAATGACCCAAATTTCTGTATTTTGTTTTTCTAGAAAACTCCTTTTTCTATTCCAAGCAAATAGGCATTTTTTTTCTGGAATAAACACATAACATGAACGACTAAGTCTTTCTTGTTTGCTGAAAGACACTTGAATTGTACTTTGGTAGTTAGTGGATTAATTTTACAGTTAAAGGATTAATTATAAATAATGATCCTTGATTAATGAATCAAGATAGATTAGTGGAAAGGAGTCTGTTAGGCAAAAAACCTCATACTCCACTAGAATTAACTAAAAATTCATGAGTATTTATATGATCATATAGTATATTTTATTTGAATTGTGGTTTCATAAATGTGAAAAATTTTTAAATTAAAAACAACATTGTGGGTCCTGATTCTGCTCTTGGCTCAGCACTGACTATCCTTATAGTCCACACAGTCTCAAATCCATTCATTGCATAGCAAACCACAAGTAGAACCATTTAGTGCACAGCACAGATAATTTCTTTAGCACCCTAAGTAAATTTTCTCACAGCAGCTTCCCTACAACATTTTTCACACAGGGTACTGATCCCTATCTCTGGAGGCTAGAATAATGCTACATTTTACTAAACTATGAAACTTTAGATTAACTGCAAATTAGCCCAAGGCTCTTCAAATCTGTGTTGTAATGCAATAAACCACGTAAATCAGTAGACATTGGAATGACCAATGAACTGTCAAAAGAGAGGCAAAAAATTCAGGTCCATGACCAACAGGAAAAATACTGAAAAAGAGGGGATATATTATGAGAAAAGGGATCCTTTTCAAGTACTGCCAAGGATTCTTTAAGATGGGTTTTAGTATTTACCATACTGCCTGTAGAGTCTAGAACCACAAAAGGTATTAAGTCTACTCATTCTTGGTGCAACAATGATCATTTATCAAATAACATGAATATTTTTGTAGCAATTAATTCTGTTGTTTATGAAGTAGAATCTATTGAGACTATTTTAGCAATAATAGATTTTTTTCTAAGATGTACAGAAATCAAACTGTTGCACCTCTCTAAATTGGGATTATTAGCATAACAAAGGTATGTACTTCAAAAAATTAACACCTTAAAATGCTCTTTAAACATTATACCTTGTTTACTGCCTTAGCCTGCTTTCTCATTAACAATTACCATGGCACCTGTTACCACCTCTCCTACATTAAATTGCTACCTACCCACAGCCTATCTCTACTACAAAATTCAAATTAAAAACCAGTGCACTCAGATTCACTGTCCTGCAATTCATTGCTAATAATGGTGCATTACCAAAATGAATGTTTCTTCAGGCTTTCATACTTTCTCTCCACACATCTTACCTCTCTGTAAAAGAAATAATTCAGAAGGACTCCTGGCTGTGCCAAAACATGTCAGTTGCAACACATGCCCCGTAACACTGCCTCCCTCAGAACAGCCTAAACTAAGCACTCCTTTCACCAACACTGGGCACAAGTTCTGTGCAAGGACCTCTGCTCACTGTCATGTATAATTACACCATGAAAACCACACTGGATTAATGGGGTATACACTACACGATAATACTTAAAATACAGTAGGAACCGGTGTGCATTCATAAATTTAAAATCTTCATTAATTTTAATTTCTCCTCCGCTGTTTATTGGCTTTTCACTGCCCATTAATTCTTAGATCAAAACCATTAAACAAATAAATATTTGAACTGATTTTAATATATGATTATCTTATACTAAATTTTTAAGGACATATTAATGTCAAACTGTGAAATTAAAATAAAACCAACACAGAAAACATCAACAAACCACATGCAGTCAAGACACATCTCTTACCATCTCCAGCCACAGACACCAAATTATCATATCAACTGCTCTATAAATTTTAAGACCATACTTTCAAATATCAAGGCTTGGAAGCACCCACACCCCTTTCTTTGAACGGCAGCTTACATAAAACTATTCCTATAGAAGAGCTACAAGTTTTTAATTGTAATTTCCCCCAGTTTATTATGGCCATAAAATTATGCTTAAAAACATAAGGAGTGCATTTGCAGCAGCTCTTTATCCTAAAAGAACTGTTCTGTTAGCCATTAATCTACAAAAATCTTACAAGAAACAGCATATTTAATGTTTAAAAAACAACTTCTGAATACAAAAACCTTCAAAGTATAAACTCCTAAAAGTTTTCATATATAAACTTAAGTTGTAAAACTCAGTTTGGGAAGAATACCCTTACTTCTCACTTACCTGAATCTTAAAAGTTTTATTACCATAGTCAAAAATTGAATTTAAGAAATGCATTATTTCATAACTTCTCTTCACATTAATTTGTTGAACTTCTAATTAGCATATTTCTTTCAAAACGCATTTCAGTAAATGGAATTGTAAGTATTGTCCCAAAACCTGAATCATTAGTTCATGCTTGCCTCATGAAGTTGATGCCTGTGATTTTTGCTACAGTGCTACAGAATAACATCCGAATTGAGAAGGATGTATAAGCAATTGCATCCACTGTTTACTGAGACATCTGCACTGAAGTGCCTAATCTGATGGGAATGCATATAGACTTACTGGGATGCCAGGTTAAGCAGCTGAGACAGAGTCTCTCACCTTTGTTTTGCTTTCCTGACATCATGAATTTAAACTCCAGCTCTAAATTAGGCAACCCCAGGACAGGAACATATACTAGCCATGTCAGTGGGTCTCACCAGTTAAGCATGGAGTGCCCAAGCGAACCTGTCCTTTGGCTGCAATTTCGCCGTACTCCCTACCCTAACACTCCGCTAATGCAGCAGAAATTTAACTCAACAAAAATACAGAACAGTTGAGGGTCTCCTTGCTATTTTTCTTCTTGCAAAATTAGCACAGAGAAGTATGAGAAGTTGTGAAAGATAAGAAATCCTGTTCAGTTCTGTTCACTCTTGCGTAATAGAAAGCACTCTGGGAAAGGTTCAGCTAACAGCAAGGTAAAAAACAGGCCACATGACCAGAGAGCGGGTTGTATGGCTGGCATGTGGT
>NW_024582064.1:1476831-1640782 GCF_017639235.1 Corvus kubaryi | reverse complement strand
GAAGATTCAGGCTGCAATTCCATGATTGCCAACCAGATATTTTTCAATACTCCTTTACGCATAAAGCAATTCGTCTCTATAAAAAGTCTGTAATAGGTAATAATTAGTAATAGGCAATATTTAGTAATAGGCAGTCTCTATACAGATACACTCTGCAGGAACACTGAACACATCACCCAGCAGCTGCATGTTAAATTTTACTTGAGTAAATTCTCTCTTACCCTGTTCATCTAACCTTCCTGTCAAAGGTCTGCATCATCCCACTCTAACTGCTCAGTAGGAGAAGGTTTGTCTCTAACTTTCTTGTTTCATCCTATACTAAACTATATGTCTATTAAACACAATTAATTAAACAGCTTCTTTAGGAGTTCAATAAATGCAGTAAATAGTTTTATAGAGCTAGCATCCCATACCTTTCCCCAAATATCACCTTGCAGCTAGTTAAATACAGCATATTCGGAACATTGATTATTTCACTTTACTTTTCAGAATTTGATGAGGCTGACAGCTGGTCTGAGGGCCTCACAGAATCAGACATGAAATCAGTCAGAATTTACCCGTGAGAATTTTACAGTGGAAATTTTGCAGCTTCAGTGAAACCCACAGAGAAGGCCAAGAACATATCAATGAGAGAAGATGTTCTGGACATAAGGATGAGATGTTCTTGTTATGGGACATTAAGAGTGTACAAGGAAGAACTTGTGGATAATATGTAGCAACTATACCTTTGCTTGTATAGCTAATTGTTTTACTGCTTGAATGGTCATTGTTTGTTAGACAGCCTTGTCATTGTTTGCTAAGCAGCCAATCTCAATAGGCCACAGCAATTATCAAGAGGTATAAGAATAGCAGTAGAGAAAATAAAAGATCTCTCTCGACTTTGGATTACGACAAGTGTGTGCTGTTATGTCTGCCTCAACAAAAGCCACAAGAATGCTTTCTGGATTTTGAAGAAGCAAAATAAAAAGAAATGCTCAGGAACTGGCACCTTTGCCTTTATAGGGAAGAGCTATGCAATAGAAATAGTACATTTCAAATTTGGAACTTTAGATATTTTATAGCAAGGAATACTTGATGTAATGTCATATATTTGCTATGGTAACAAGCTGCTGGGTTTCAGTTTGTAACATCAAACATTCAGCTTATATTACCAAAAATTCTTTCTCTGTCTGATAGTATTTAATCTTTTTTTGGTTTTTTTTCGTGTTTTAATTTCTTTAGCACTAAGAAGAGTAGATCAGTATGCAACTAGAGGGAGCAACATGGTCTTTTCTGCTTTTTATCAAAACTTCATTTCCTTTGGATGGGAATTGTGTGTGTTTGTCATCTACAGGAATACCTGCCTTGAAACCAAACATTAACTACTTGTGCTGAAAAAAATGTCTCTCATCTGAATTATTCCTTACAGCTATCAGAAAGGCAATCTAATGCAAAAAAATATGGATTCCTCCCAAGGTGTTCATCCATGTCTCTGTGGAGTAGCTGTCACTCACTAAAATATAAAGGGACTTGTGGCAGGCATTTCATTTTGAAAACCTGTGTCTGTTGAATGGGTGTAGTACGTTTACATACAAAATTGCCCTTGGTTAGAGCACAAATCCTGAGCTGGTACTTTTATTCAAGTGGCTTTCCCATCCGTTCTTTGAGCACATGTGGCTGGAGTTCCATAAGAGCCCCTTTCTTGGTGCCACAGCTCTTTTGGTGAAGAGAAATGTGGCAGTAGCTGGTGGTCCCAGTGCACATGCTCATGGCAGCACCAGCAATGGCAGCTTGCACTGGGTCATTATCCTTAAGGCCTTATCTCCAGCAAAGTCAGACTGGCCGATGAAGATCACCTTGGCTTTGGTTCTTTGTCATATTGCAAACTGTCCAAGTGTCTTCTGGTGCTTTGGGCACCATGAAATTAGGAAACAGTCTACAACCTCCTGATGGCTACCCTGAGCATTCATTTGACACCAGAACAAATCTCGGCCTGTTTTTTGGTGGTTTGGACATGTCTTGGAACAAACACTCTGTATTCCATTTACAAGGCCAACACATTTTTCTCTGTTCAAGGGAATTGCTGCAATCCCAGAGCAAAACCAGACTAATGATGCCCTGCCAAGCTGAGAATGAATGCCCTGCCTATCTCAGACTAGGGACTGTCATGTGGGTCTTTCTACATGAGGAGCATCAGACATATGGCTCGAGCTCCTCACATCCTCCCCTACTGATCAGCTGGTAGCACAGTGTTACAAAGTTTAGGCATTTCTCCTTTGTGTTAAATTTAATCCCAGTGCTATTTCACACCCTCTCTTTTTTTTCTTTTTTTTTTTTTTTAATCTGCATGGATGTAATTTTTTTTCAATCCGGTTTAATCTCTTGCATTTGTTCCATGTAAAATCCTGCAGTAACACCCTATTTCATTTTAATCTCTGCCTGATACAATGGTATTTTAATCTCTGCCTGATACAATGATGACTCCTTTTCCATAATCCTTGGATGAAGGATTTTCTGTCTGTTCAATTATTGCAAAGTTGTTAATAAGCCTGTCATGAAACTCTGCAGCAATTAATGGATGTAACTGAAATCATTCCTAACTTTTGTTAGTTCAAATACTAAAATTTTAAGCTTCTTTATTTTTTACAAAAGAGTTGTAGAGGAGTTACAGCATCTTCACTGATTCTGTGTTGTTTCCTGATGATGATCAGTTTGAAAACCTGAAGTCCTGCATTTCCTCATGCAGTGAGGATTATCATCCATTTTGTCTATTTATGCCAGATTTCTTACAATTTCTAAAGGCTGTAACTGAACAAAATAATCTGGATTGTGCAACTGCTTCTCTGCAATGAGGACACATGGTATTTAATATTATGCTTTCCACTGAATGCCCAGCTGCTTTATTATCCATATAGAACAATATCACTCCAGCTCCTTAACATCTTTACCAAAACACCCACTTGCAGCATTCCTGCCAAATAGGTCTCAGTCAAGTAATGATTCCATCCTGACCCATACAATTTAAAGCCTGCCAAAAATTATTTAGCTTCCTTTCACATCCACAAAAGTGGGGTTCATTGGGCTCTTTCTTAATTCTCTGGGGGAAACTTGCCCCTGCACACATGTATCCTTCATCAAAAGCACTGGAGTTAAAGGGCTTAATAATTTTCCTGCTTCATTTGGTGTGTTGTGCTACCCCCCATCCTAGTAGGATATATTACTCTACAGAATATACAGAATATTACTCTACAGTATACAGAAGGTATACTTCACAGTTTCATACAAGGTATTATATTAGTAGCAAAAATCTCAGCCTCTGTGTATATTATTACCTCTTTTTTTTCTGAAAATTTGATTTAGATTATTTTCAGTTTTCTCCTGGAGTAAGTAGCTGCATCCCAGTATCGCTGGCTACAGCTTTCTTCAATTTTGCTAGGCATTTATATATACCATGGCACTTACGGATCTGAATTAGGAGCTTAACTTTCCTGTGATTTCAACAAAAGACAATATAAAAGAACGTCAAGCCTCAGAGGACTCACAGTAATCACATTTACTAACTGTAGGCAAGGGGCTTTGCATATTGCATCAACAGCTGTTGCCAAAGCACTCAGAAGGATTTGGACATACCAGGGATTTTGAGGGCAAGCATCCTCAATGTTAGTTACAGCCACAACACACATCCACTACACAACCATCAGTTATATGTGTGTATATATATATATGATGTATATTTATACATCAGTGTATAACATCTGTGCAATATCCATTGCTGATGTGTAACAGGGAATCCCAAAATACCTCCTGCTCCTGCCCAGGATAACTACAGGCACTCCCAGGCAGTCCTGAGCTCCTCTGCTTTAGGAGATAACCATTTGGAGAAGAAATGCATCCTCCCAAGTTGCACTTGCGGGAACAGAACATGACTGGGCAACATTACACATGCACCTAATGCAATACCAAACCATTTCTGTTGTGGAAACACATCTGGCTTTGTGGATACAAAAATGCTGTTAGCAAGAAATTTTCCTGCTTCTTTCTAAGCCGTGAGACACTTTTCTCTCTCACGAAGATAATAGCAGAGTTCTATAAACCACGAACACCTGCGACCTTGCAAAGCCTTGTTTATGGTACAGTAGAAAAATATTTTGACAATGGATGTTTTAGGATTATAGCCAATCACCCCAGGGGGGTGGCTGATCCTTTGACCAATTAGACGATGAAGAAAAAAAGTCTATAAAAGAGTTTGTAAAATAATTAAATGAATCAATCTTGCTGCACAATTTCTGCCTGCTGGATCTTCTCTCCTCCCTACAGTTGTGGGATACAGTAATATTTGGTGCACCTCGACGTGATCTGCACGCTGCAATGTGTCCTGCACGCTGCGAGCCAAGCCAAATTTTTCTAGAGGTACGCTGTTCCCTTCCCCCCACCCCAGACCGGGATGTCTGATGGGACTGAGAGAATGGCAAACAGCGGTTTAAAACCCAACGCTCTGCTATCAGTCTGGAAAGGTGTTATCACTTCAATGAACGCCTCCATCGCTGAGGACTCACTTTGTGAGTTATTAGACTGGGCTGCCCTACATGGTGTCTCCTGGAACCCAGACACTGCCCTGGATTTTGGGCTGTGGCAGGAACTAGGCTGTGCTATACGACATGAGCTCCCATATGGGGATTCGGCAGTGCTAGAATTATTAAGCACTTGGCAGTTGTTGTTTTCTCTGCTGATAGACCTTGACTGTAGCAGTAAAGCTGGCTCGACTGCCTCAGTGGAATGTGAAGGAGAGAGATCCAAAAAATCCGCTCCAGCTCCATGGGCAGAGCATGTCCCAGAGCCTGTACAGGGTCACCCTGCGCAGTCGCAGGACTCCATGCCTCCCAAGGACTCTGCACTGGCAGAGAAACTGGTGGGGGTGTCGGGGCAGCGGGGAGGGCGTGCAGCCCGCCTTGCCATTTGACTCAGCGGCAGCCACCGGTTTTTCAGGGCTGCGGTTCAGCGGGCTGGCATCTTGGATGGCCATGGTGGCTCCTAGCCCGGCTGCACATGCACCTGCCATGCTGAGAATGCCCGGATGCAGCTCATCACCCTCCGCAGCGACAGACAGTGCTGTGGAAAAGCAGAACCAAGCAATCGACCTTCTAATACAGCATCTGCCTTTGCTGACAGAGCTGCTGAACATCTCACGGCAGCTGGAGGAGCTGCTCAGCTTGCAAAAGCAGCTGTTGCAGTGGCCAGAGGTGCCCCTCTGTGCGGGGTGCACTGCGCCTGCGCCTTCCGCGCCGCCTGCGCCCCTGTGAGAGATACGGTGAACATGGAAGTGGCGCGAGCAGCAGCTCCAAACCTGGAACCCACAGCGGCGGTGGCGCCGGTCCCAGCGTTATCTGCCGGCACAGCGCCGGCGCTCCAGCCACCAGAGAAGCTGAGACCAGTGACAGAAGCGGTGGTCGTGGTGGCTACACCCCCAGTGCAAGAGGTGTGGCAGACCAGAGCATTGCTCAGACTATTGTAGATCTCTGACTCATGCCAACAGTCGGGAAACTTCTACCGGGGTGCAAGGAGGGGGAATTGCTCTCTGATGCAGTGGCTCCCCCAGAGGGTGGCACAGGTACAGGCACAGGCCTGCTCAGCCACCCTAGAGAAGGCAATGCCAGGGCTGACAGGCTGGCCAACCCTGCGTGGGTAGGGCCTCAGCCGAACAAAATTGCACAAGCCAAGGCATCGCACGGTTTCTTCCATCAAAGTGCACATACCCTGCAGAAGCAGTTTCATTTAACGCCAACTGAAGCGCGTGACATTGTCAGTGCTTGTGCTGACTGTCACGGACTTGCTGCACCTTTGCCACCGGGGGTAAACCCCGAGGGCTAAAAGCCTTGCAGCTTTGGCAAACGGATGTAACGCACATCCCTGAATTTGGTCGGCTTAAATATGTGCACATGTCTATTGACACTTTCTCCTCAGCTACGTGGGCTACTACTCACACTGAAGAGAAGGGCCGTGATGTCATTGCCCATTGGAAATTGGCTTTCTCGGTCCTGGGCGTGCTGGCTGCTGTGAAGACTGATAATGGTCCTGCCTACGCCTCAGAGAAGACACGGCAGTTCTTGCACCTACAGGGTGTAGACCATACCTTTGGTATCCCACATTCTCCTACTGGCCAAGCCATTGTCGAGCGTGCTCATGGTACTTTGAAGCATGTTTTGGAAAAATAAAAAGGGGGAATGCATGGAGAAACCCCACAGAGTTGACTAGAAAAAGCTTTGTATACAATTAATCACCTTACAGTACCACAAAATTCAAATAATCCTGTTATTCTGAATCATTTTCTCTCATTGCAGTCTTCAGGCGAGACACAACTGCCCCGAGCAAAAGTCTGGGTGCGGAATTTACTCACTAACCAGTGGGAAGGCCCTCATGAGCTTATCGTTTGGGGTCGTGGGTATGCTTGCGTTTCCACAGATACTGGGGTACAGTGGCTACCTTCAAAATGTGTTCGCCCTGCCCTACGGCACCAGAGGCAGAACAGGCAACCTCCAAATGATGACCGGAACGCCAACCATCTAAATGGCGACCAGAATGTAGATCATCAGCCTAATGACTCTTCTGATGATGACCAGGATGTCAACCATCAGGCAGATGGTCCTTCCACAAGCAGAGACTGAACTTTAAATTTCTTGTTATGGAGTCAGATAGCTAAAGCCTTAAGGACATATTTAAAATTAATAACTGATGTAAATTTCTATTTAGGATTAATAGTAGAATTGTTATCTTATAAAACAAAAAGGGGAAATTGTGGATACAAAAATGCCGTTAGCAAGAAATTTTCCTGCTTCTTTCTAAGCCCGTGAGATACTTTTCTCTCTCACGAAGATAATAGCAGAGTTCTATAAACTATGAACACCTGCGACCTTGCAAAGCCTTGTTTATGGTACAGTAGAAAAATATTTTGACAATGGATGTTTAGGATTTTAGCCAATCACCCCAGGGGGGTGGCTGATCCTTTGACCAATTAGACGATGAAGAAAAAAAGTCTATAAAAGAGTTTGTAAAATAATTAAATGAATCAATCTTGCTGCACAATTTCTGCCTGCTGGATCTTCTCTCCTCCCTACGGCTGCGGGATACAGTAATATGGCTTGAGTTGAATAAATACAGAAAATGAAATTGATTTTACAAAGGAAAATTGTGGTTTTGTTTTGAAAGCTTGCGTTTAGCTGTTTGCTTTTTTTTTTTTTTTTTTAAATAAGGCAGCAGATTTAGGAAGCTTCAGTAGCTTGTTAGCACAATATCCAACATTTCACCTAGAAATATAATTTTTATGAAACTATCCCTATCATTTCAGTGAAAAAAAACCTACCAAAAACTGCTTCCTCTGTTAAGCAGTAATTCCTGCAGTCTTTAAAGACAATTTTTACAAGTGCTGAAGTTGCAGCCCTGAGAGTGAATACAGACTATATATTTCTATGCACTTACAGTAGAAGAGAAAACAGTCCAAATACAGGGTGATTCTGCATGCTCATGATGGTCAGTTTGAATTGTGTGAATATTCGTGAGCTCAGCATTCCCCCATCAGAACAAAGAGGCAAGATAAGCAGGGACTGGTGTGCCCTGTGTGACTGACTCATTTTTGCTGCAGCTGATAATAAAAATAACATGCCCAGATTGACTTTCTCCTGCTAATAATAAAGGAAACCCCAAGCAATTGCATTGACTTCCAGAACCCAGATCCTACTGCTTGCACAGCCTCTTCCCCCAAAGCCTTTAAGCTTTTAAAATATGCTTTCCAACTTTCCTGGGGCAGTTTTTATGCAGAATCAGCCTGGATTTTTGTCTGGGATGGAAATCCCTAGTGCAAAATTTGGCTAGCTCACACTGGCAGCCATGTCCTACCACCTGGTAGACAACATGCTATAGGATGACCTTGAAGCAAGAAGGTGGAAGGGATATAAACTAATTTATATATTATAGTTTTTAATCTTACTGGATTTTAAATCTCTACCTTGTATTTTTTAAGTGGCTTTGCAAGTATGTATTCCTTATTTACAATACAGATGAAGAAGACAGCTGTTCCACATTTTAAAATTAAAGATATATTCAATCTTTTCTTTGGGGAGAGGTGGGGATTTCTTCCCACAGGACAGAAGTTTTATAACAAGACCATACAAGATAATCCCAGCCTTCTCAGGAGTACAGCCTGTATTTCTTCCCTCAGTTTTGAATTTCCTTACCAATACATTTAAAACAAACATATTTTGGTTCTAATCCTAATTCTTTGATTTATTTAAAAGTGATCTTCCCAACTGGAAACAACAAAAAATTTAAACAGGCACTGGTATCCTGCAATTTTCAAAGATATTTAAAAATATGCTTTTCTGAGTGAAGCACTTCACTTAAAGCAGTATCCTTCATATGATGATTTTTTTCCTAGGCAGTCAAGGTGGGGCTAATATCTGTAATGCCAAACACCAGGTTCAATTATTTTAAAAACATTCTTTGCAGAAGAATTTGGTTTTATAAAGCTAAAACAATACAAGTTAGCCAGTATCATACAACTGGAATCCATCTGGAGCAGGAGAACCAAAGCTGGATTACAAAACAAGGCTTTGATATTTCAAGCTGTCTATAACATAACCAATGTCACACACTAATTCCAAAGGAGGGGAGGAGGGGGGAAGTAAAATTTAATTGTGCAATTAGAAACAGTATTTTATTTACAGTCTGTTAGAGACCATCTTACATTAGAATGTGATGCTTTTGTTTACCAAAAGCTTCCTCAGTCAGGTCCATTGAGGGTCTCAGGATGTTCCCTGAAATGTTAAGATAAGCAGAGCAAAATATTCCCAGTTCCTTTTCATAGTTTAAAGACCTGCTAATGGAAAACTGGCAGTGAAATAGAATTGCCTTTTAAAAAGTCAAATTCTGTCACGTTTGAAAAGTAATTCAAGAATGTATTTGAGAAAACCTGCAAAATAGAGCACAAGAAACAGGGCTACTTGGCTCATTCAGATCTAATCCAGGGGAGAAGACAGCAGTAGCAGCAAGAAACTGTGATTCACTTTAAGAGCAACTTCACATATTTTGGTTCCATCAACCTTAGGAAAAATGAAAAGGGAAATTGTTCCAAAGCCTGAGGTGGTGATGACAGCTAAGGTCCCCTTCCATGCTTTCACCAGAAGCCACCTGCCACCCCAGGCACGGCTGGCTTGGGTTCAGCATCTCCTCCCTCTGTTCATGGGGCTCAAACCACATCAATAGGAACAGGGGGAAATAATAATCACTGAGACAGTTTGGGACAAAACAGGCAAAGCTGTGCAGCTGTCCCTGTAACATGACCAAGTGCTTCAGGTGCCATTGGCCAGGAAGATCCAGGGAGCTCAGCATGGAGGGCTTGCAGATACCCTCCAGAAACATCCCATCACCAGGAATGTCACTCAGGACCACTTGAAATGCTTTCTCTCTCCTCTAGCATTTTGTTCAGTGAACATTTAGGATTCCAACCAGCTGGAGCAAGTTACCAACTTACTGCTTGGAAAGGAAAAACACTTAACACCTAAACATTGGGCTTAAAAAGGAAAAAAGGTCCAGGTGGTTGACCACAGACTAATGCCTCTCCACAACACTGTGAAATCAGCACTTGAGCTCCACACAGGAAAAAATAAACCTCTTAGTTCTAAACAGAGTGGAGGATATAACAATTACTTAGAAAAGCACTGATTATTTTTCAGTCTGATCATTCCCTTGAATGCAGAGGATAGGAACTAATGGCTGGCAACTGATGAATTGTTTTTGGAACTGCCCTGGCCTGACCGCGCTGTTACTCGGACACAACGTAAAGGCAGCCTCAGCCTCAGCCCTCCCTCACTAGAGCCCATGGGCATCAGGAGTTTAGTCCCTCTGGCATTCCAACTATTCCCTAGGATGAACACAAACCAAGGCTTGGAGCCCAAGGTCTTTGGGAAACTGATGAACAAAGGAAAGCTGGGATTTCTAATAAACCTGCCACTGTACAAATACGGCATCTTTTCCTTTTTGCAAGCCATCCACAAACAATCCAGATAAAAATCCATGAGGTCCAGCTGAGAGCCTAAACCATGGAATTATGAAGCACATTATTAAGAATAAAAATTTTCATCACTTCATACAGAAAGAGAAACATGTTCAATCAGCCAAGCACATCACAGGTTGTTTGTGCCTGATGTAGGTCACTAGTTCCCAAGAAAAGCCTTAGTTCATACTAATGACCAGAAGACTCCCTTGAAGAGAGTTTATTCTACAATCGATGATTAAAAAAAGATTCTGAGATGCCTGTGATGTTCAGAATAAAAGCCTAACAGTGCATGTCACATTAATTCAGAATAGTTTATAATACCTCATAAAATGTCAAGAATATTGTTTTATATTCTGTAGCATGGAATTGTAACAATGAGAAGCAACTCACATTGTTTGTTTGCTTGTTTGAAACACAACAATTTTTAATTACTGATTGGAATGGATCACAAGGAAAACTAGCACAAGTTAATATAAACGGTGTGTATGAAAATAATAATTCGATGTATTAAATCGTTCGGGAGTTCTAAAAAAACTTCTAATTAAGACATTTTCTTTAACATTCCTCATACAGAGTAATGAACCAAGTTTTATCCACTTACACAGTTTTCAAAGGAGCAAAGTTGTTGTTTTTCACTGCTATAAGAAACATTGCCCAAAAATTAACATCAAAATCCCCATCATTCCCATTGTGGTTTGAACTGCCACCATAGGAAAACAGCAGGGGGTGCCTGTTGCGATCGTTTCTCTAAAGTAGGAGACTAACAGTATTCCTGTGGTTGTTGTATTTACAGGAAATTTTCAAACAGAGGTAATACTACTTACAGTAAATTAAATGCTAGATTTTGTTGTCCAAATGAGTTGTTGCTTTCCAATTTAAATACATACAGTTATTTTAGGGTTCAAGTCTTGACAATGAGCTGTTAAGTAAAGCAGTATAGTAAAATAGTAAAAGCAGTAAGTCTATTTTCTCCTTAATACTGACATTCATTTAGGCATTATTATTTGCTGTACGTCCTTCTACCAGCTTTAGTATTTTCTTGAGAAGCTACTTGTCCCCTTGTTCTAGTATAGACAAATACGAAGACAGTTCTTTTATGCAGGTCTCCCCCACGTATTTGTTTGCACTCTTAGCTGGGAAGTTCTAGGGTTTTTTCCATTTTACCAAAATCTTCCTCTCCAGCCCAGTGCATGCTGTAAAGTTCACTTTTTGGCTAAGCTGATCAAAACTGAACAGTCTCTCCATTTACCAACTGGGGTCTTCAGATGCTAACAACTTTTACAGAATTTTTTTTCTAAATATTGTTCACTTTCTTCCAACAGAGATTTTCCAGTTATGCTATGATGACTCACCTAAACCTCAGTTTTATGAAGGAAAAACAGGAGGAAGAAGAAGAAACCAGTGGCCAGTGTATGGCCAGAGAGATATAAGGTAAGTGCAGCAGTCCAAGAGACAGATAAAAGAAAGTGATAAATGTGAAACAGAAATACCCAACAGAAGTTCCAGATACAGATACTTCCCCTGTAGGATAATATTTACATAATTCAACTTCTTACGGCCTAATTTAGCTAGATCAATCTATCATAATCAATAAAGAGAAAAAAATCCTCATCCTGCATCTCACACAAACAGATGCCTAGACGGATGTGTCTGTTCTACTGAGCAACGTCATTCTGAAAGCCTCTGAATAAGCATAAGCAATTGCAAATCACTCTGAGGACTCTTCAGTAATTTTCACAGTACTCACAGTGTCAGCACACCCAGAATTTGATAACTTACCAAGCCAAGCCAAAATGCACTGATTATATCGGGTGTTTTTGTCTGCTTGGCATCACTGTATGATGGGGTCAGCAAAAGTCCTGTCCCAAAAGCAGCAACTCCGGTCCAGAGCAGCCTGCATTTGTTTCTCTAGGCTGCAGAGAGCTGGCACTGTAGTGCATTTGAAGCTTAGCATGGAAAACACTGGCACATTCACACAATAATCCTCCCCAAAACCAGTCACTCACTCAAACAGCCTTAGAAATAACAGAGAACAGACCATGCCCTTCAATACTTTCAAAATTAGAAAATAACCTATGCTAGAGAAGTCTGGAAGAACTCTAGAAAAGCACAGTTAGGGGCTAATTGATTCTGTTATTTCAGTTGATAATGCCAAAACCTCAAGCCTCAATACCAGAGTTGGAGAAGAGTTTATGGTGGCAACCCAAACACTAAAAGTCATGGACCTTGCCTAATCCAAACAGCAGTTTGCCAATCTGTGAATTTTACAGCATTTGTTCTGTCTGAAGAAAAGCTTAATTTATGGTCCCAGACACAGTACACTAGAAAGAGAACAACAGGAACTTAACCAGCATTGGGCAGTAACCAAGGGGGATAGCTCAAGCAATAAAAAGCTAGAGAAAATTAGAATTTAGAGGAAGATAAAACCTTGGGAGCAGAGTAACATGTTCAGTACTTATTTTGGTAACAGTATTTCACAGAATTCCAGATACCAGCAGTGGATTGTAAATTGCTTAAATTGAGGCAAGGAGAAAACTCCAGGCAGGTACAATTGTTAACAGTCTGAAATGGAAATTACCCTGATTAAGTATTAAGCGTCCACCTCCAAGGCTGGGTTGGTTTTTTGTTTGTTTGATATCTCGTTTGGTTTGGGTAGGGGTTTTTTTGCACATCCATGAGTAATCACACATTTATACTATCTGTATATAGGAGCTGGAGACAAGCATCCCTTCACAGCTTGTACTTCCAAACATTAGAGAAAGCCTTATACATTAAAAGAAACAATGGCATTTGAAAAAGCAGAGGTTCAGGAAAATACTGGTAACAACAAAAATGCACCTTCATCTGCAGAAGTAACAGCAAATTGCCAACAAAACTAGCAAAAGCTACTTAAATACATACTTTTTTCCAAAGTTCTGAAAGAAAAATCCTTCTCTAACTCAGTAAAAGTGGAGCTATGCTATTTTTTCTTCCTCTGAATGGAGTTAACATGAATGGTAAAGATGGTTAAATCCAAAACTGAAAGTTATATCCAGAAGGATTTTAATTAGAATTTTTTTTTAAACACGATAGCTGTTGGCTGCAAGTAAGACACTGAACAAAGTGTTACAGAGAGAGCAGACAACTTTTGAAACAAACCCCCATCTTCTTGTGAACATGATGCCAATGGAAACTAGTTTTTACACAGCTTAGAGGAAAGGGATGCTGATTTAGGCCTGTGTGTCAGACCATGTGCTGCTGGTGGCCTTCCTTCCTTGCAGTCAGGAACTCCTGGGAAGAACTGCTCTGGGGGCCGTGCTGTTTGCAGGCAGGATCAGGATGAGGAGAGCTGGACAAGGGAGCAGGGAGTGCTAAGGTGACCTGGAGCAGGAGCCTGTCCTGCCTCCCAGGCCAGGACTCAGGTTACACCAGGTGTAACCTCATGTGAACCACAGCGAGGTCCCCAGGGTTTCACCATCCTGGCCACACCTGTCATCAGCAGTTGTTCACAGCAATCTGCACTGGCAACCAGTGGCATGGGACAGCTAGGCTCAGGAGCAAGTTGTAACATCCCAGGAACACCCAAGAGATCAGGCAAGGAGAACACTCCCTTGCTTCAGTTTCTTGACAATTTTACATACCAAAGGTTTGTTTCCGCTAGCTTTACCACCCAGCCAAGAATAACCACTGCAGCAAGGTTTGGTAGAGGGCACCTGGGATGACCCTCAGACTCCCTTACAGCTTTCAGCATAACAGATGTCTGGTTCTAGTGCTGTTTTCCTCGGTAAGTATGTTGCCAGAGATAATAGAGCTTACAAATCAGTAATTTCTAAACAGCTCCTCCACTTCCAGATAACACCAGCAGGAACTAACAGTTACAAGCCATATTTCTTCTTATCAAGCAGTGATCACTAAGTAAATGATGTCAACATGTCCAGAATGAGATCCTCAGACTTAATCACACAATCATCATAGAATGATTTGGGATGGAGGGGACCTTAAAGACCATCTTGTTCCAATCCCCTGCCATGGGCAGGAACACCCTCCACTAGATCAGGTTGCTCAGAACCCCATCCAACCTGGCCTTGAACACTTCCAGGGATGGGGCATCCACAGCTGCTCTGGGAAACTGTTCCAGTGCCTCACCACCCTCACAGCAAAGAATTTCTTCCTAGTATCTAATCAATTAATGCACTATGTTTCTAAGGGAAAATCCTAGCTTCCCTTTCTCAGGGAAGATCCTCTTCAACAAAATGGCAGAAATATTTACCATACAGAAAATCCTACCTTATCCAACAATTAATGGTTATTCCTAGATAAGCATTGTGAAAGGAATACACAACCACTTCCAGACACAAGCAAGTGCTTATGAAATTAAAGTGAAATTTTGCAACTGCTCCGTAGAGCAAGAAATGCTGCAAGACATTTTTAAACATATCTCTTACTGGCTCTAATTCACCAAATTTAACATACACTGGACTACTTCCTTTCTAAATGAAGTTGTCTAAATATTCCATAGAAATGGAAATTTTTAGGGCTCTAGATATTTTCACTGCTACCTTATAAATATTTCTATATGTAAGCAGTAATAATCACTACCAAGGTATGTAGTTCTGCTTTCTATAAACTGTATTATAGCAGATCAGACTAAGTATTGTTTTAAATGTTATTTGTAATAGATTCTTTTAGAGACAAGCACAGGAGCTATTCACATTTGAATTAAAATTGCATTCATACCTAGACCTTTTATAAAACTGAGCGATTAGATGTGCTGCACTATTTCTCAAGTTTATTTGTTAAAAAGGAAACTAAGATGCATCCATTCCTCATTGGAATCACCAAGGAAAAAAGTGAAAACCGAATCTGCTAACACCTTTGATGGTACTACGATAAATGCCCATAGATTAGCAGTCAAAATACCTTTAATCTCTGTTTGATCTGTGTTTTAGACATATCTTCTCAAGATTAGTGGTAAAAAAAACCAAAAAAGAAAACCTAAAAAAATCTGCCAAATTAAATTATAATCCTGTATCTTGTGTGATTTATGGATAGTTTTGCCTTTGTATTATTGCAATTTTTAAAAGCACAGTATACCAAAATATTTCGAACACCCTTACAGTTCAAAATACTGAATGTTTTGCGACTTACCAATTTCACTGTTTAACAACAATCAGATGTTTTATCGGATTGTGAAAATTTAGCCCAATATATCCTTAAAATTGAGACCACAACAGCATTTTCTTTGCTATGCAAGATTCTGTTGAAGTTACATTGATGGAATAGATATAATTATTCAGTGTGAATATCTTTGGAATGGCCAGTGAACTAAAGTGTTTAGATTCCTTAACAAACCCTTGAGAACTAGATCACTGAAACAACTCTGTAACTGATCACATCATATGCTCAACTTAATATCTTAAGAAATAGGATGGGCTAGTAAAATAAACATTTCACTCTACTTGTTTTAGACAGTAACTCTGGTGCCACAGGCAAGATGTTTTCAGAGACACTGATATGATAAACTTAATTACTTTATGCTCATGATATGTCAAGTTAATGCCTGAATTAGTTTTCACCGCAGGACAAACTCCATTAGGAACATAGATGCTCATTCTTAATGTTCTGTAAGAAGCAGACCTTTAGAACCCACAACACACACACTCAAAAACTACATTCATAAGTTAACCTTGCACTGCAGCAGCTTCTGAATTAGCAGCAAGTTCCAAATTAGCAGCAGCCTCCTGCTGTGCTTCCTCCACAGGATGGGATACCTCTGGACTCAGTAAGTCATTCTCCCCTCTATCTTCTGGGGATACCCCAGCACTCTCATCCTGTGCTGCAGGTTCAACAGCAGCTGCTGCATCAGCCTCTTCCATGGCCTTCTCTGCTTCAGTGACTTCATCCATCTCTTCTTCATCACCTTCTAAGGATTTATTCAACACAATAAAGAGAGTAAAATGCATGCATGCAACAGAAATTTTACCAACTACTTTTTATCGTCATCCTCACTTAAAGTGGGAAGCTAAGATTCAGGATCAGAATTAACAAAAAAAAGGATCAGTAATTAATCCCCCATATTGTCTAATGTGGCATCAAAAAATGATGTTTACAAGACGAGGAAACCATATTCTTAATTACTGAGTTTCGTAACATGTTTCAATAGGATAAGAAAAGAAACTGTGGCTTAAAGCAAGTGTTGGGGGTGCAGGGGAGGATAACAAAGGACCTTGCCAAGTGTTGCTTCAAACCACTCTGCTGAAAGGGCCAGTGATGGTACACACACAGGTGCCAGAGGGAGCATGACTCTGTGAAACTACCACATGGGGAATAAGACATTTGGTCTTATATAAGTAAGAAAATAACTTGCTAATTTTAAGTGGTCAGAGCTCACTTACTTGGAGATATGACCACTTATTACTGACTATTTTCTTTTTACAAGTCACAACTCTCTTTTAAAGACTTGTTTATACCACTGTGGGTCAGACTCCTTAGAACCTGAAAAACAGTGTTTCCCAGTCATGCATCACTTCAAACTCAGCTGAGACAAGTAATGAAAAACTAACAGCACAAAGCAACAAAGATGCACAACCACCATGCAAACATGCACTAACATCAAGTTCACAAAGGAAAAGTTATACACCAACTGTTCATCACAAGTTCACCACTAGAACCCACTCACCATGTGAAAAAATAGAACTGGAAATAGAGTTTTTAATACAATGTAAACGACATGAGAATTGAAACAAAAGAGCTTAAAGAGACATAGTCAGAGTTTGTTTTATTCTTTTCTATCTGTTTAAAAACTAAACAGATCAATTTTATTTTTTGGTCTTCTTATGCCAGTGTAAGCCTATCATTTTGTGTTCAGGTTTCAAGACAAGTCCATTCATTTCTCAGTAAAAATCAAAACTTTGCATTATGAAACCTGATCATGTCCCTTTAAGAAAACACTATTTAAAAAAAACCCCTAAATTCATTACACAATGAACAAGCTAACAGCCAAGCTCAGCATTCAGTACACTTTATTGGACAGTCAAATAGAGTGCATTCATTCAGAACAGCCAGCTTCTCCATCTCAGAACTTCTACAGAACAGATTCAGTAAAAAGCTCAATATGGTTTGGCCTTGCAAACATAGGTAGTTCTTTTAAGGTCTCACAAGAATGGAGTTTTACAATAGAAGGTATAAAGTCATCCCAAGGTGGGCTGCAAGGTACTCAATGGTGAACGACTGTCCTTTGTTTGTATTTAACTTCCTCGGGTTTGGAAAGAGATCTCCCTTGTGTTTTAGTCTGGAAAGTGTAAAAGCAGAGTATAGATTAGAAAGATTGAATCAGCTTGTTAGAAAAATCATAGCTAAAAAAGAAGGAAATCAGGAACAAGCTTAAAGGATACAAACAACAAATGGAAGACAAAACTAGTATTTGCTAAATAAGCAAGTAGAACATCCTGCAAGCCAAACATCATTTTACATTTCAAATGATGTCTCAGATTTTCTACTGCTACTTCGAGTCAGCCTTCTTCCAGGGGCTTTTTAAATCCCTCCCTAAATTTGAGAGTACCTTTCAGTTAGAAAGAGCCACAGGAAATTTGCTATCAGATCTCTTTCTAAATGTCTGTTGTCATTAATTAAAATACCATTAAATATAATTTCAACCCTCTAATAAACAAAGAACCCTAGAATGATTGTTTCTCTTGTTTTGACAGACTTCTTGCTATGTACAGTTCTCTGTAATAGACGTTTTGGGTTCAGGCGTAAGGGGAGAATTTTTCCCACAAGAGAAACCACAAAAATCCTAGCAAAAGAGTCTCTCTCTGATCAGCTGCTCTCCAGTGTTAAGTTCTCCACCTAGAAAGTTCTTTTACCATATGCAGCAAATATGCCATGAACGTGCTGCTTGGAACGCTGCTTTTCTATCCACCACTTCATATTGTTACCAGCTCTGTTTTAGAGCTTATTTTAAGCTTGATTTAATGTGCCCCTAAAAAAACTATCAGAACACTTTGAGAACAGAATTTTTAATTGCTCTTATCAGCAATGCTTACTGTGCAAAAGTGTACGGACTGACTATAAAAAATGCACAGGGAAAGAAACTGCAATGGCACTTCTGGGAAAAGCAATTACTATGCTAACACTGTGACAAGATAAACACAAAAATATGACTATGCAGGCAACGGGAGAAAAAGGGGAGAAAGAGGGGTGTTAACTCTTTTGAGAAGGCACACAGAGGATTCTGTAGGAAAAGTAAGAACAGAAACCTCTTTTGGGTATACACAGCTGGGAATGAAGAAGGATTTTAAAAAGCAGCTGATTCAATGGTGGTTTTGTACTGTGAATTGGAATTAGCTACTCAGAAGTCCAAATAAAAACTGGGTTGAACACTTATTCAGAAGTCAAATATTGAAAATAATATATGAAATAAGTTTCAACTTATTAATGGCCTTAGAAACATTTTGAATTTCTTACTATCAATAAAAAGGGAGGCAGCTATCATCGGTCACTGGTTGTGACTTACTAAGCAGCACAAAGCAGCAGATGATGGGATGTCTGGACAGTACCCAAAATTAGTTGCTGAGCACTCATTACTGCTAGTATTTCACTCCAACATGTGGGTAGGCCAGGGCTAAAACTCAGTACCTTGCAGAAGTGCACATTAAGAGCAAAGAGGGAACACACTGACATTACTGGGAACATACTGGAAGGTTTGCTTAATGCTTCCCCGTTCTTCCAACTACAGCAGTCAGAATGTAATGAGGGTAATCCTGACTTCTGCTCTGAACAGCAGAAGACCAAGTCCCTAGGAGAGAAGATCTACTTTGGTCCTGGTTACATTTTTATTTTAGGGACAATGAAGGATTGCAAATTGTGGCTGAATTCTCAACATTTATTTAAACAACTGAGTTTTAAAACTATACTGTGTTCAGCTGCTTTCTTTTTAGGAAATTAAGGTATTTTACTACTTGAAATCTTAAGATCTGTAATTTTAAAGTTCTGAAACTAAAGCATGTGTTGTGGAAGTTCAAGGCTAACAACTTCTAAAGAAATAATTATAGAGGCAGACAATTTAAGCATGTTCTCACACTGAAAACAAAATTTAAACTCAAGATATTTTATTCAAATCTATTCTTTGTGTGCATGCAAATACATTAAATCAATTCCCTAGATGTCAACATAAAAAAAAAAAAAAAAAAAGGAACACCTTCAAGTGCTCTGGCTTCAGTACTTTATATTTTTTAATAACAACCAAATAAAAATATAAAAAGATCCTTAAGAAGTTTTCCTAATTGCTTCTCCTAGCAAGGCCATGCTTGCCAAAGTTCTACCTTTTACATTAATGCCATAACACTAATTGATGCAGACAGAGACAACATTCCATTACAAGTATTTGAACTAACACGGTCTAATTATTCAAGAATGAAGAGCTAAGTAAGGGTTTGCCATACATTTAGGTAATGCCTATGTTTCATTTAACCCCAAATTAGAAAGACAAAATCAAAGTTATGGGACAAAAAATTGGTGCAAGTTAGAGTATGTTTTTTAAATGTAGGGTTTTTTCCCCATTGAACTGTTTCCTGATGGCATATGGCCTGAAGCCAACCTGTTGACTGAGAAAAAGATATTATCTTCTCCCCCCCACCAACAAACAAAAGAACAAAACTGATTTTGACAGCATTATGCATTCAGTCAAGTTTCATTAAGCTTCCAGTAAATCAAACACCCATTATACAATTAATAGTATTCACACATCAACTCTTTCCATCCAAAGAGCCTCCACCAGTGGATCAAAGACCAGATTCACTGCCTGAACATTAAGGCCACCACCAAAATTTGTGAAGCAGCAGCTTTGTAACAGAACACCACCACACAACCACCTTTGTCTTCAGTCCCACTTGCACACCTCAGACAAGGACTTGGACAGTGCTAAGGCCTGATTAGACAATCCAGAAATCTGTTCCAGATCCTCGTGTACCCAGGGAACAAGAGAGAAGAGCTCAACTCACCCTTCCTTGACCAAGGATTGCTTTTCCGCCCCTCGGCTCTCTCGCGAAGAATATTCGTATGCTCAATAAACTTGCTACGGGATGAACTGACTACTCTGTAGGCCTGAAAGGGAATTATACCTAAACGTACTGCTACATCCCTATGAATTTATCAAACACAAAGAGGGGAGAGGGAGAGAGGGGATTTTAAGCAAGTGCTACTGCCCATCTTAAAATGCATATAAAATTTATCCTAAGCAAGGTTAAAAAAAGTTAACAATCTGCAATACTAATATATTTATGCATTTCATGTTTCTCCATTGTTAGAAAGCAAATACAATATACCATGCAGCTTTTGAAGTGCTGCTGTGTTTCAGGAATTGAAAACAGTGTTTTAAAAGATAATTACATAATTATTTTTGTAACGTGGTAAAAATGTGACAGCAAGAGAATATGTTATTCCTCCAGAAATGCAATCATACATGTTTGATACTTTGAACAAATAGCTGCCTACCATTCAAGAGGATTACTTTGTGGGACAGGAAAATATGTACCGCTCTGGGGTGTGCTAGTCACTATCTCAGATTATGGGGGAGAAGGGTAGAAGTAAGCAATAAAATGGAGGATTTAGGGATGTGAAGCAGAGAGTCAAATATATTTAGAAGCAGGGAAGAGAATGATTACCAAAAAGCTTAACAAAAGCAGATGCTTACAAAACTTTAACATGCTTTTTTGAAGTAACTAATGCTCTTATCTTCTTTTTATGTGCCCAAATTAACAAGGTTCATATCTTCCCCTTGCAGCTTCAGACAGCTTATTTCACATCTGCCTTGCCCACTTTTAGATATTCCTAATGTTTGTGGTTGACAAGACAAGGTAAGGGGTTAGAGGGAGGTGCCTTACTCCATCTTTGGACACATCAATTTCACATAGTTTAAAATATGCTTTCCACTAAGAATGACCCAGCACTACTTATCAAAGTAACAGTAGAACAGGCAAGCAATAGCCTTTCAGTTTCACTAAATTCTCTTAAGCTGATTTCTAAGTTAGGCTGCACTTAGCTATATGCTACAATATCTACATTCATTGATGGTTTGCATCTTGACCATACTCTTTAACCCAGAACACACCTTACACCATGCCAGCTCAGAAAGCACAAACAGCTCCATCCCCAAACACTTACATAAAATAAACCACCAAAAGCAGCAACACCAGCAAGGAGATAGATCATCATGCTGTCTCCAGAAGAACCAGGAACACTCCCAGATGACATCTGGCGAGGAGGTGCTATAAGAACCATTAGGTAAATTGATGTAAAGTGCTGCTAAAATACGATCACAAAAAAGAACGATAGAATCTGAACTCTGTATGGGAAAGGATGATTCAAAAAGGGTATAAAACAGAGAGGTACAGCCTACTGATGTATCCTATGACTAAGTAACACAGGGTATGGTGCTCAAATGAACAAGGTCCATGAGTGAGCTGTTCCTAAGAGGTGAGTTTTTCTGTAAACTACATTGTCTCCCATCAGCTTCCAAGTACTGGATACAGTCTATATAGACTAAGGAATGTCAAAAAAAAAAAAAACGGAATGTAAAAAAGTTCCTGACTAATGTAGGTGAAAGAATTAATCTGTCCTTATTCCTTATGATCAGCAGAAGTAATGAATTCTCTCTTCAGTTTAATAACAGGGAATTTTTAAAAAAGCTTTTTCGTTTGAATTCATGTTCTTTCATTCTCAGACTGCTGACACTTTGATACATACCCTTCACCTCATGAATTGGCCAACAGGGCAGAGAGGTAGGATTATACAATTTATATACTTGATTGGGTACATATTAACTCTAATAGCAGTGCTACCCATTTATTTGTGATAAACTATTTCTTACTACAGTCTTGGATTCATCTGTACATCTCAAAAAGAGACCCATGAAAAACACACGTAATTCTCTTGGTCAACAAAGGTTTCCACTGAAGTTTGTGACTTGATCCCAGATGAGAAATGTCTCATTGAAAAAGAGCTCATGAAAAATAAAATGGCTCTGAGCATTGCAGTTGGCAGCTGCAAAAATAATCGCAATCTCAAAATACTGCCATCGTGTGCCAGATTATGTTTAGCATCATCTGTCTCATGACACACTTCTCAGACTCCGCTCCAATAGCCGGGCATCCTAACGGATTTGCGTATATTTATATTTTCGTTCAGCAGCAGTGTCTCCTTAACCCTCTCCCCGGGGCTGCTAGCTATAGCAGTGGTCAGCGAGCTGCCATCGCCCAACACAGCTGGCAGATTTTTTTGCCACTGGTTACACAACCCTGATGCGGCAAAAGCCACGGCTGTAGCACATCGGGTCTGCTCCCGTTCCCTCCCGGGGCCGGTAGCCCTGCAGAGGCACCGCCGCTCCGGCTGCTCTACCGGGCGATATGTAGCCTGCTATTTTATATGGAAGGGAAGGCAGCAGCGGCCACCGTTTTGCCATGGGGCGGGGGTAGGGGGTCCCGGGCCGGCTCGGCTGTCCAGCAGGTCGCGGCGGAGGTCTGAAGCAGCCAGTGTTCACAGCCCAGAATGATCGAGCAGCCGTGCCCGGCTCTCGCCCGCCCCGGCTACACCTATCGCGGCTCCGCGCTCCCCCCCGCCCGCGACCTTCGCGCGTCCCCTCCGCCGCCGCCACCCGGCCCGGCCCACCCTGCGCCCCCTCACGCCGTCCCGGTGACCTCTACCCGGCCCCGGGCAGGCTCCGCGGCGGCCCCGCGTACCACGCTGCTTGAGGCGGCTGGCGGCCGCGGGAGCCCTGCTCAGGCGGGAGGCCAGCGCCTGCGAGGCAGCCCTGCAGAGGGACATGGTGGCGGCGGAGCGAGCGGCGGACTCGGCGGCGGCGCGGAGCAGAACGGAACCGAGTTTGTGCTACTCGTCGTCGCGGGGCTGCGGTGGCAGGCACCGGTCCCGCCCCGGGCGCCGCGGGGGCGGGTCGAGCCGCAGCCCCGCCCGGCGCACCTGGACGCTGCTGCCGGCCGGGAGTGTCCTGGGGATGGCGCCGGTGGAGAGGGGCAGCGAGCAGAGCGCCAGCTGCAGCGAGAGGAGGAAGCGTCTTTCCGGAGCGCAGAGTACCCGGCGCAGTGCCCGGAGCTGCCGACACCGACCTGCCCCGCGGCAAGTAAACGGCCACTGGCGTTCGGTACTGACTGCAAGAACAGACCCGGACTAACAGGGACGGCATTTACCAAGGAGAGGGAAGATGGGGAGGAACTACTGTTTTACTTTAAAAGGAATTTCTCCAAGAGGAAAAAAAAAAAAAAAAAAAAAAAGGAGAAATCAACTAAATTCACGGCGAAGGGTACTCAGGTTAAGCACCGTGCCAAAGGCGTTCGGTGTTAGCAGTGAAACAGTCGAAGTGAATTGCTGCTGTGGAATCATGTCGACTGTCACAGTCATGGCCGTCTCCGAGTCGAACCTGTACAGCTATCCTTGTCCTCCCTACATTGTTAGGTAGTTGCCCTGTTCCTCATCCTTTCTCTATACAGAGCTTCGTTGTCCCCTCCATGATTATCTAATGTCATATTTTGCCGACTGCCATGATGCCATTTTTCCAGTCTTTGTCCTTGACTGACCTTGATGCACAAAGAGAGGGCAGAAGTGTTCAGAAGGCAGGGCTCATACCCAAGACTGACATTGACTGTGTAGTCTCACCACTGTGGGCACCTTTCAGGTATGGCCAGTTCCCAAAATGCTCACAGGAAAATGCACATTTTAGCATTTGTACAGACGCCATTCTTATATTTGCTTATTTTATAAATTTAGCAGTGAAAATGATGGCAGAGCAAAAATACACTTCTGGAGTATTTACTCAACTTCATCTGAACTGATGTCTAACCTAACCTTCCAGAATAGCAAAGGCAGTTTTGAAAGTAAGACTGGTAAACTATGAAATGGAAATGCCAATAAAACAACTTCAAGACCAGCAGAATGAAATATTAATGGCAAAGAAAGTAGTTTCAGGTTTCTTCTAGACTTTATAATTTATTTTTAATTATGCACATGAAATGTATGAACATACAAGTAATTAGATAACTTTTTACTTCTTCTGTGCTCATTTATTTGTAGGACAACTGGTCCTCATGTTACCTCTTTGTGAGTATGTCATCAGCCTATGAAAGAAGAGAAAAAATTCTTAGCAATAAAAAATTTAGACGTGATGAAAGTGGTTAGAAACATCTCATAACATCCTGCATTTTCATCTATAAAGGAATATTTATGGGGAAAAATAACCACAGCACAAGTTTTTCTCTTAGTATAAGGAATTAATGGCATATTAATTGCTCTGAGGCCATAATCCCCAAAGACTTCTTAGGTGGCAGAAACACAAAATATGTTTTTATACCGAAAAGGACAATGACCACATACAATTTGCCCTATAGTGCCCATCTACAGGCATTGACTTTACATCATCTTATGTGTAATATAGAAGTGAAACTGAGAAAAAACATACCCCACTGTTAACATGTTAAAATAAAAAAGATGAAAAGATATCTATCTTTAGTCACTCTTGTTTCCTTGCCACTGAGCCATTTATAAGGTATTCAATTTACAACCTTTATTTATTATAGACACTGTAAGAGATGTGTTATTTTCTAAGAGTTTGCATGTCCAAGATAGAAAGCTGAGAGAGAATATGCACACAAGTGAATATATGAAAATACAGATCAGCCACCTTACCATTTTAAAGCTGGGAATGAGTTAAAAGAATAGCAAAAGCCAAGACACAAAGTATAGAGGAAAAAAGTAAGAGAAGAATCTAAGTCAGTTCAGTATTTTGACTCCTAAGAGATGTCAAAGATCTTCAGAATTTGTGTTCAGCTAAGTCAAAAGCATTTGGATGTGCACACTTACTATGAACATCCTGTACACTTATGTCCTCTCTCTTGTTTTCTTCTTTCATATTCCATTACATCTTCATTATGCTGCTTGATAAGCTATAAAATAGCAGTACATTATAAACAGCTATACAATTCACAGCTGGATCCAGCCAACAAAAAGAGTTCTACAGAATATAAAATACCTGTTATCAGAATGCAAACCAGTATGTAACTGAAGCCATCCAGAACACGTATGTAAATTATCAACTGAAAAAGGTGTGGAAACAATGCCTAGGATAAACATTTTCTCCTGACGGGTGGGGGGGAGGGGGGGGGCCTCCCACTGCCAATTAATTGACTACCCCCCAAAAAAAAGAAAACCCCAAAGGGAATCCATCCAACTCTGAAAACAGTGTCACCTTGGGGAGTGCTGCTTATCTTGCCTGATTCTTCCTGAGAGCTACTACACCCTGTTTGCTTTAACAACTGAAGTCTGTGAGTTCTCTGAAACAGGGAGTATCTTACATGTGCACTTTGCTCAGGAAAAAGGGGTCTTAATCTATTGAAATCAGCTAAAACCACCTTAATCAGCTGAAAAATAAGAAGAGAATGCATTGGTAGTCTGATAAATACATTTATCTGGGCACATCCCTATGTCTTTTTTTTTTGTTAAGATCCACAGGGAAAATAATGCCAAAGCATTAATCCAACAGGCTTGAAGAATTAACTCTGTTGTGGGTGCTTTACGTTTGCAACAGAGAGAAGCTGAAGAAGTTGTTCATTTTTTTTAAATAAGGGCACAACATAAAGCTGGGAAAACATAAATAATGAACATAATCATGCCTAAATCTTTACACCTGTTACGACCACCCATTACCACAATAAACTCAGTAGGTTGTAGTCACTGCATTCATAGCACTACTATGATTTTTAAGAATAGTTAAATTCAACAAAACCAAATGAAAACACTTACAAAAGCCCACAAGGCAGCACTGGTGCTAAACGCCAAGCCAACTCCCAGCCAGTTTGGTTGGGCACTATTCGCTTTTTTCACAACAAATGCAGAACGAGTAAAAGCTAAAAAGGCACAAGATTACAAATGCATTAACATTTCTCAGGTTTAGACCACCAAGTACTTATTGACATTCATGCAATCAGGGAAAAAAGCCAAACCACAACACAAACCCCAAACCAATGCAATGATGATGTGGTCTCCATAGCATTGTGATAGCTGATCAGTTCGTAGCTAACACCGCAGCATGTGCTCCCTGATCTGTGAGAGAGGGGCCGGGGGGCTGCCAACAACTCAAAAGCAGTCCCTTTTGCCCCTTCCCCAACCACAGTAACTATCCCTTCCCGCATCTTCTGCTCTATAAAGGTGCCTCTCACTGTCCCCTACCTAAAGCTCCCAGCCCCAGGCCTTCCCCACCTCCCATCCCCTACCTAACCAAGAGCACTCAGGGCATAGCCTTCCTGGGAAAGGCCGGCACCATCACCGCAGCGAGACATGTTGAGCCCTCCCCCCGCCAGGAAGCAACACCAAATTAAAACAGAAAAATAAAAGATTAAAGGTAACTAATGAGCTTTGATTAAAAACAGTAAAAGGAGAGAAGCCGCCACCGCAGCTTGCTCTAATACCAGACGCAGACCGGCCCGCGGGGACGCCGCCGCCGCCTGCACAGGCAGCAGAGCTCCCACAGCCCTGAGTCACTGGGCCGGGCCGGGCCGGGCCGGGGCAGACCCCACTCGCCTACCCCGAAGGGGCTCTCGCCCCGCCACCACCGCCGCTCACCGAGGCTGGGTGCTACCGCCACCAGTCCCCAACACCTCACCCCCCTCAGGGCCGCCGCCATCTTGTCGACCGGACCCGGCTCCGCCCGTGGGGGTGGGACCGCCCCGCCCCGCCCCGTCCGTGCCCCGCGCGGGCGAGCTCCGCCGCGCGAGGCCCGGCGAGCCCTGCGCAACGCCATGGCCCCCCACCCTTCCCCGCCCGCCACCAGCACCGAGCAGTGCCGCCACCCCGCCGAAATCGCCCCAGGCCGGCCCCGACTGCGTAGCGGGGCTCACACAACTGGCGGGGCGGGGCCGGCGCGGGGCCGTGGCGCATGCGCGGGTTCACCGTGACCCGGCTGGGGAAGCTCCACGGTGCCATTTTGGCGGCGGTTCCGCGGCCGCTCGGGACCACGTGAGCGCGCCCGAGGCTGGCGCGGGGAGCCCGGCGCGCGCGGCGGCCGGAGGGGCCGGGAGTGCCCGGGAAGGCCCTGGCCGGCCCTGGCCCGCAGCCGCGGCGGCGCGGGTGGCAGGCAGCGGGGGCGGCTGTACTTCAGTGGGAAGGCTCACGGCGGCGGCGGCCGAGTGGCGGGGACGGGACGTAGCCCGCCCGCCCACTCACTCTCCTCGTCGGAGCCCATCGGCGGCGCCGGAGCCGGCGGCGGGGAGGATGCCGTCTGTGAGCCTGCCGCCCAAGGAGAACGCGCTCTTCAAGCGCATCCTGGTGAGTGGCGGGGCGGGAGGCCCGGGCTCGGCCGCGGGGACCGGGTTGAGGAGGCCCCGGCTCGAACCCCGAGCCGGCGGGGAGCGGAGCCCCGGCGCCGCCGCCCCGAACGCGGCTCCTTACGGCTGGGGCAGGCCGGTCCCAGCGCCGCCTGTCACCCACGCCCCTCCCGCCTCGCTGGGGCAGCGCTGGGGGCCGCCGCGTCTCCCCGCTCGCCCACCAGGTCCCGGTGCTGGCCGCGGTGGAGCACCCCGGGCTCCGGGAAGTACCCCGCGGCCCCTTCATTCATTGCTCGCCGTTGCAGCCGCTGTCCTGCCGAACTACCCGCCCTGGATTCGCTTTATTTTTTTTTTCTTTTATAACTCAGATTTTTGCTATAGACGGTAATCATGTTTGTTGGTCGGTGGGAAGATGGCTTTCAGAGGAGGCAGTGGAGAAGGATGAAGGTTTTGAAGTCTTCCCGAAGTTTAACTTGCAGCCAACTCCTGTGGAACTTTCTCAGTCGATTTTTCTGGGTGGCACGTGGCATATGGATGAGAGAACATTCAGTGGAATTTAGGCAATAAGCCTGGTTTTTAGAATGAGGTTAAGATGGTCTACAGTCCAAATACCAGCAAAATGTGCCCAGTTCAGCTACATCTTAAGGAACTTGTTTCAGGTTTATGCGGTGTTGCAGGAACATTGTATTTCTAAGGACTTGGGTGGAATTGGAAATGTCTCAAGTTTGTTAGTGAGCAACTTCAGTGGATTTGTTTAGAAGGTTCTGTATGTAGATCAAGCACTATACCTTTTTCTCTCAGATGAAGTCGGTTTTGTCTAAAAATCTCATGTTGTCTTTCAAAGAGACTTAAGCTACTATTTTGAGTCCTTCCAGAGATCAGAAGTAGGATGAGTACTGTTGTCCTGTTGGAGCAACAGTGCTCTTAAGGTTCTGTAAACTTGTGCCACTTAAGTGGGAGGGATGTGTACAGTCTTCTGTAACCTCTTTTTCCAAAATATTTTATGAAAATGGAACACATAGAACTAGAAAGCCCTATGAACAGGCATGTGACCATGAGACATGCAGTTTCATTTAGGGTTAAAAAGTAAATATAATGAACTATGAATCTAATTTCTACTTTGAAAGATTCAGTCATGCTTTGGAGTTGGTATGAGTTGTGCTTTGTTAGGGTCTGGGAAAGATCTAGCCTTGATGCTCAGTGATCCATCCTCCTTTGCGTTGACGATGGTTTGTGTGATTACAGGGCAGATTGAATCAAGGAGCTTGTCTGTGTTTAAATCTGAGCGGGTTTGGTTGGTTTTTTGTTTGTTTTTTTTAATTTTTCCCTTTGCTTGGATTTGTCTGAGTACTTGTGTGGAGGGCAGGAACAAACAAGGAATAAGAGTCCTTGGAGAAAGTGCTGGCTCAGCACCCTTGCATTCATAACTTGATTCAGATTAGAAAAGGTGTGCCCCAGTGCAAGCAGATTTCTGTACACTTTTTTTTAAAACTGAAAATCTTCAATAACAATTGAGGAGTTTGATGTATTGGATAGACTAAAAGTTGTGTCATTGTGATCTTTTCCTGTGTCTCACAGGGATGACAGATGTGTAGTCTGGTATTTAAGACTGCCCTGTGCTGCAGTATCTTTATAACATGTGGTGAATAGAAAAGGCTTGAAGCTGGTTTTCCTCATACTGAAAATTTTGCTAATGAACTACTTGTCTGCCTTGTTATGGATAATGACCCTACTTTGTGAAGTTTTGGTTACATGTTTGACTTGAATTAGTGAGACATCTTTTAGGAAGTCCTAAGTGCAGGCCCTAAGAAAAATTACTTCTCTTCTCCTGTGCCTTCATTCCACCTCTCTCTTCCTGCAGCCTCTCCGCACTCTACACCATCTTTTCTGGAGACGGTAGCACTTCATCCTCTGCCACCTCTTGTAGTGTCCCGTGGGAGGCTGAACAGCAGCAGGAGGAGCTGAGGTCTGTCTGTGCAGCTCTGAGCCCCTGGCCAGGAATGAGGTGGTCCTGGGTGGACCCATGCTGCCTCCTGGCCCAGCCAGGCCATGTGTCCTGTTAAGCATGCCTGGATGATATTTTTTTCAACAGATGCTTTGGGAACTGACCCAAGTGTTATTGAAAGGATGCCATACCCTACAGATACGTAATTACTGGTACACAGGCTGTTAACAGATGTATAAACCCATTCCCATGCTTATTTTCATGAAGATAATAAACACAGGAGCTAAGTAGATAACTATTTTTGCAAGTAAAGCATAAAGTTGGGGTTTTTTCAATCTGTTTTGTGTGTGTTTTCAATTCCTGAGGCTTAATTTCTTTTTTCTTTTTTTAAGATGTATACCTGTAACACACATGTTACCAACCTGCCCAGCTTTGCTTAGCAAAGGGCAATAAGTAGCTTTCAGAGTTTGGTTTTTTTGTTTGTTTAGTAATAAACGTCCTGCATGATCAGTACATTTCTCATGTATGGGTTTGCTCACAATCCAGCATTTCCACTAGCCTGAGAAATTCTGAGTTCAGAACTGTGTACACTTTGCCTTTGCATGTTCCAACACATTGTAACTAGACTAACCTCTTTTAGTCACTTTACAGGTACGTGGAGGTTCTGATAGAAACATTTTTCCGTTTGAAAGGCATTTTACAATTCAAGAGTTCCTGCAGGACAGCGGAAAAGAGATCTGCATGGTTAGCTTGAATCAAAAAACCACCCACAGGATTAGCAATCACCGTTCTCCTTAAACTTGCACTTCCATTTAAAGAAAGTATCTAGCTTATATAGTTTTTATAGTTTTAACTATTTGCTGTTAGGTCTACAAGTAGATGTTCTACTGCTCAGAGATTCTGAGGAATTTAGAGCAAAAGTGGATCTCAACATTTGAACATTTAAAATAATTGAGTCCATATGATACTTTTGAACACACATAATGTGTTCAAAAGTATCATACAGTCCAGAAATTACTGGAGAATAATTCAGGTGGTGACAGGGGAAAGGGCAGAATAGTAAACACAACACAGTAATGGGGAAGTTGGCATTTTGGTACACAGAAGGCTGGATGCACTATGAAGTAATGGAAAAAGTAGTTTACTCCATTTCCTCCCCCCTTACTATTCAAGTATAGAACTAGTAGTTGTAGAAAGTAAGATTGACTAATTTTTACTTTATTTTTAATATTATTTAATTAAATTTTATTTAATTAATTGTTTAAAATTAAATATAACTGATGAATATTCCTTGAATATTCCTGGCATTTTGCAAAATTAGTTGTCTGCTGTATCCAGGCAGGTTCAGTTCATCAATGATGTTCATTTTATTTCATGAATCCCAAAGATAATCTTCAATTAACTTTTCTTTGGATGTAGAAGTTAAATATATTGAAAAAGTATTGAAGAAAAATTAAATACAAAGCTGTTAGAGGTGACATATATTTTGTGGAAGAGTTTTTCACTCCCTTGAAACATCAGAGGATGCAGTTCTTGGAGTCATCATGTTCTGGCAGACTAAGGTAGTGCAAGTATTTCTCACCATGGGTAGTCAGCTTAGCCTTTAATTAGCAAACAGAAAAAAAGTCCAAGTATTTAAGAAGTGAAACATCGTTGTATTTTATGTTGGAAATAAGCAATGCAGGTGTGTAAGTGTGTTTAGTCCTTGTTTAAACAGTTTCACTGGCTCACAACTGTATTAGGTGCTGTAGAAGTAGTGTACTGAGGAAGAAGATGCCTTGTGGTCTGAGCTGGTGTATATTACATTGTGTGAAGGTTAGAGTTTCCCTGTTCAGGACTGGGGGTTAGCCATGGCCGTTATCACATATGGAGGCTATTCGTCTTTCATCTTCTATCAGTTTCCTTAGGTGCTGTGCAGGCTTGACTGGGCGTAGCTAGAACCTATGTGCTCCACTGGGGCATTCCAGTAACCGGGGTGTCTGCTGCAGGATAGGGCCATTGGAATTTCACCTTCATGTGGTTGTTTTTACCTTAGCATTGCAGTGCTTGAGGGCATTGTCATTGAGCTGGTGGTCTTCCTTTCCATGCTGGTTTTGACCAGTGTTCTAGTAAGTGATATAGGAACTTCCTGGTGATAAAAAGCCTGTTGAACAACCTCTCTTAAATGCCTCTGCTGTAAATATGCCAAGTCCCTCCTGCTGGGCCATCTTCCTGTTGCTTCATTCCAGAATGTGCTCTCTGTCCCTCCACTTTGAAACTAGACAGACCAGTGCTTCTCCTTTACTAATACTTCCATCAGCATGAATCCTTTAAAAATAATGTTCTCTCCATAGAAATTCAGGTGCTGACTTTTAAGATTGCTGAGGTGACAGACTTGGAAATCTCTTAAGTCATCATAATTCAAGATTAAAGACTTGATTTCCAGGATTTCACTTTTATCAGTAACCAAATAAATTAGCACAATTTGTTTGCCATCTAGTGATTGCATTTGCATGGCTGTACAGTAATCAAGTCTGCACACCACTGGAATTTTACCATGTACTGTCTCTCAGCTGAAATATGGAATTGCTAGCAAGGCGTTTCCAATAGCTTGTCTGTTGAGATGTCAATCACTTTTCTTTGCCAAGGGGAATACCCTGCTTGGTCAGTAGTAGTAGAAAGAGAAATTGTATCTTGGCAGAAATACTGGAATGGAAGTACAGGATAGATCTGCTGCTTTAAGTAGAATCACTGATAATTGTCTTTCAGAACTGTTTCTCAAACCTGCTAAAAAAATTAATTAGTGTTTGAGACTTTAGGATGCCATTGAGGATTCTCTTGAGCAATACAGCTGTTACTAAAGCCTGTTCACCAAATTAGGCCATTTTTTGTCACCAGGGCTGTCAGAAATTGTAGAAACATGATTGACTGCTGTAAATTTTTGAGGAGCAGCATAATTTTACCTGTTTCACTGGTGAAAATAAAAGACTAATTAACAGAAACATCCTCACAGTTGTAAGATTATAGCCAGTCTTACATTGTTGTGGCTATAGATACTCTTAACTGAATCCAATGTGGTTTTAATTGGGGCAGGGGAGTTAATTCCATTTATATGGTACTACCCTTTATTTTGGTTAGCATCTGATGAAGCTGTATTTATTTCTGTTTTTGAAAGGTTTTCTTAATAAGATTTTCATGATTGCACTTTTTCTGGATGTCTCAGGTTTAAATCTCTTGTCTGCAGCAGCACTGTGTCAATGCAACAGGATTGGGCATAAGGAATTGTGTGTTTTCTGATTTTGCTGATAGGGAATTTAGAGAAAATTAGCAATTATTCATTGCCACCCTTAAAAGTGAGGTCAGTGAGACTTGTTACAGGGATTTCTGTTTGCTTATGTGATACCACAGAATCAGTGAACCTTGTAATATAATAGACCCATTTAACTGCTTCTCAACACTCAGTGCTACCAGACCTCATCTTGCATACCTCAGTGCTAAGGGTGAGGAGTACTCTAGGTGTAATACAAGGGTAGAAAATGTCAATAGCCTCTCCATGTATCTTGATTATTTTGCGAGATACATGGACACTTCAGGTCTAAGTCCAGAACAGCCAATATGCCAGATCTTGGAATTTGAATTGATACACTTAGTTGATGATCTTTAAAAGCCAAGCATATCCTGTGCACATGGGATCTTTTGTGAGGTACAGTCAGTTTCTTAATGAGTTCAGGGGTGAAGCCTGAATGTAGGGGTTCCAGGGTCATGGATGGAAGTCAGCGTATTTTAGTAGACAGGGCCAAATTCGTGATAATTCTGCCCAAGAAGGGACTAAAGTAAGGAAGTACAGGCCAACAGAACTGATGTTGAATAATGGGTGTTTTTCAGCAAGTCTGTCTTCAGTAAGAGGATTTCTAGTATTCTAAAAGAGCTGTAGTTAACTCTTTGTCAGCCCCTGTTTCCAGCTGAATTTTGTTAAATATGGGAATGAGACCAGTTCAAAAGCGTAGACATAGCATAGAATTTTTTCTGCCTTAGTATTAAATGAAAAGGTACACATATTTCTTACATTCTTCCTAACTAATTTGAATTGGAACTTGTTCTGTTCCTCTGGTTGTATTCTACCAAGCACTGCTAGTTATGAAGGTATCAGTGGCTTCCAAAAGGTAAGGTGTGATGTGCAGAGGAGGATTTCTTAATCTGTTGAACCAGGCAATTGCTGAAGCTGTTTGTTACACACAACAGTTCAACTAATTAACACTTTAGAGCAGTGCAAGAGGATAGCTGGTTTCAGTTTGACAGCAGAAAATTATGCAAGTTTGCTCCAGAGTTTTTCAGTATTAACATAGCTGTAAGATTTGTGTGGTTTCTTCAGTCCTTGGGTTTATACATCTTGTGTTTGTAATGAAATTGAATCGGTGTGGTGGAATATCTTTTGCCTGGAGCTACTGAGCTGTTTGATATGGTTAGTGCTCAAAAGACCCACTAATTCATGGCAAGTAGTAGCTCCTAATGCTTTCAGAATCTTCTTTACTACATTTAGCTTGAATTAGTGCATGTTAGTGACTTGACCTGATCTTGTCTACCTGTAGAGAGAGGAAGTGTGCTGGAAAACAGCCTTGAGCTGCACGGCACCTGAATTTACTATCTTGTAAGTGCTGCATCTGAGCCATGCCAGAAGAAATAGATGGCGTCAGAGTGGCAGACGTGCATATCCTGTGCTGTAAGTGCACACCTTAAGTAATGCAAAGACCGAGGATTCCAATGCTTCCCACTGCCATAGGTCTCACAGCATCATAGTTGCCAGCATTGCTGTCAGATGCCCCAAGTCTACATCCATGACTGCCACTGGGGGAAACTGTGGGGCCCCCTAAGAGCACACTGCTGTAGTTGAAAGGGTTTGTTGTAGAGTTGTAGAATAATTTGGGTTGGAAGGAACCTTTAAAGGTCATCTAGTCTAACTCCTTGTCCACCATGGATCTGCTCAAGCTTCAGAACCTTAGGGAAGAGGATTAGCAGAGTGTCAAATCTGTGAATTGTTTTGGCTTAGCAGTCCATTCTCCATTGTACTTCCTCTTGGGGACTTGCAGATGCAAGTAATACATTTACCTGTGCCCATGTGTAGATCAGCTGTCCTAGTAACTCTTGTATATGATAGGGTATAGTCTGCAATGTATTTCCTCTGATGATGACACTGGCTATGTCACTTGCTGAGGGAGAGGGGCTGAATACAGTGAACTACCAATGAGAAGTTCAGTTTGCAGCTCTGCTGTCTTTTGGGGTTTAATTCCAATTTTGGCACTCATTTGGTGAAGAAAATTATATTCTTCAGCTAGTCTGTCACAGCATTGACTAAGTTAGGATGCTTGCTTTTACAGCATTACTGTGGGTGAGAAGTGATTTCCTGTGGGGGTTTTGGTGGGGCTTTTGGTTTGGTTGGTTTGGGTTGGTTGTTTTTAAGTATTAGGGCATTAGGTAGTTTGCATTCATTTTACTTCAGTTAATTTGCAGATGTGGGGTGTTAGGTTGTAGTAAAAAGTGTGACCTGGTAAAACACAGAGTCTTAGAGAAAACAGTTAAAAGTACTTCATACTGTTTTTTGTAAAATTCTCTCTTTAATAGAAATTGCACACTGTTTTTGGTTCCTGTTCAAAGGGCATAACAATTGTGTGATCCCACCCACCTGGGTCTGCTGTATCAATTTTATTCTCAAACTGCTCTTTCTTATAATCAGTTGTGCTGATTCAAGTAAGAATAAAAAGAAAGCAGTCAATAATGCCCCAGTGCTCCCACTTGTGAGCTTGAGGAGTTGATGGTATCTTCTTTGCTTTGGTAATTGCTCTTGAGGAAAAATATCTAGTCTTGCATGCTTTCAGGTGGGAAGATAAAAGGCAGTTTCTCCTTTATGTTGGTCTCCTGTGACTGTCTTCATCTTGCTCATTAAACACTTTTGGGTGTGCTTCTCACCTGTTTTAATCAGCTGCAAAATCCAGGCTGGATAGACTCCTATGAGACTTTCTGTTTTGTTTTACTTCTGCAAATTAGTTTTAAAACACTCTTGAATCAGCTAGGTTGTACCTATGTATTTTCTCAAGTGTCCCTGTTTGAAAGGGAGTTTTCTACTTTGTGTTGTGATCGAGGTGATTCTTCTTGTAGATTGGGTTGCACTTGGTGGCAGTGTAGATTCACTGAAACTTCTAGTCAGGCTCATGGTAAGTCCTGGTGTTACGCTGAGCTAGAACTGTTGAGCTGATGTTAACTATTGATGTTACTGAATATACAAGACACTTCAGTCTGCAGTGTAGTTATTACAAAATGTCTTAAAAATAGCACATTTAAGTCTGTATGACTGTTAAATTATTTACTGTAGTTATTAAATGCTTGCAGGATGTGAAGACTGCTTTGTGATAAAAGAGGATTTGCACTCCTGGGTGTGAATATATGCAAAATATTTCATGTACAAATGGCAGAGTCCAGGCTGCTGTGTGCTGTGTATTTGATGCTGAGGGATATACTTGCATGTCAAAATGCTGTACTTGACTATTATCCTTTAGTGTTAGTTGGAAACACATGTATTTGACCATTAAAATGTCTAGCTTGAGAGGGAAGAATTTCTTGAGGGGTAAAATATGCTGCCTGCTTATAGGTAACAAACAATTAGAGAGCCTACTTGTATACATTTCAAAAATATAAAATCTCTAAAATGCACTTGTGACAATGCATTTGTTCATACAGTATATAAAGAAAATAGTGCTGAATTAAGTTTGGATAAAAGTCATCTCTGCTGTTGTAAGCAGCTCTTAGTGCTACTGTAATCAGTAGCATGGCCCTTGTATAACAACCTTGTAGTTACCTTGTTCAAGAATCCATGTCACTGCTCACTACCTGTAGGTTTGGCAGCAAGATTTAGAGAGTAGATGGGAGAAGATTCAAAACTGGAAAGCTGGGGCAGGGGGGGAACAAACTCCATGTAGCTGTGAGCTTATGGCTAGACGTAGGTAAGTTATAAATAGTGGGAGTCTTTTCACCTTTCTTCATGGCAGCCACCAAAGAAGAAATGTGGAGGAATTTATTTGCATTTGACACAATGAGCCACGTGCATGTGTGGGGCATCTGGCCAGAGACTGAGTCTGCACAAATGCCTTAATACAATTCAGAGAGCACCAGAATACAAGCCCTCCTTCCACCTCAGACTTGGGATTTTGGAAAATATGGGGCATCTCTGTTCCTTAAAATTTCAATGTAAGTCTGTCTAGTAATTGCCATGCATTCCAATCCACTTGGTGGTGGGGGAAATGATGCAAATGCAAATTGTCACCTCCTATGGTCTTGCATGATTTTGAAGGAGTCATACTTCGCCTGTCTCATCTTACTGATTCTTTGTAGAATTGTATTGAAGCAGATGTTATTTCCTTCCTATAAATACAGAAAATTAGTTAAAAGTTATGAAAAGAATCTTGGTGTGTTTGGAATAGGTTGTCATTCTGGCCACAGCATGCAGAGAAAAGCTTGTTAGATGTCTTAAAAGATCTGGTAACTTACTAAATTAAAAACTTCGAAGGGCAGGAAATGTGTATAGATTCAGTACTGCTGTAGAGTCAGATTCTGTTCTTCTGGAGCGTTAGCCTTAACCTTACTCTTTTAAAGTTTAGCTTTTGTTTTCTCATCGCATGATGTCACAAGTTGTAGCTGCAGTACTTGTCTGTCAAGCATCACAAGCATGCTCTCACTGCTGGCTTTGAAGTTTATATGTGCAGGAGTTTAGCTTAGTGCAGGCAACTCTGCTCTTCTAGCCATCTCTGGAACAGAGAAATCTGTTACTTCTGCAGAACAGCTGTCCGAAAGTAAGGGTCAGAGCTCTGGTCATGACTGTGACAAGCTAATTTTCTGGGAGGAAACAAACTACCCAGATGAATAAAATTCCTGTTTCCAGAAAGCCTGTATCTTTATGTCCCAAGAATACTTGACATGACACCATACCTGCTTCTGTAATTTTTTTTTTTTTTTTTTAATTTAAATTGCTGGTTCTTTTTTCTTCTCTTACTCAGAAACTACTTACTTGCTTAAGGATCTTCTTTTCGCAGGCTCTGTATATATTTTCTGTCTCCTTTTTATGAAAAGATTTTTGTTTGAATTGTCTGTTCCTTGAAACTACAGGTTCACCGAGGTTCGTACTAGCCATGGTTGCATAGGCTTCATTCCTGGCTCCCTTCTGTCTTATTCACACGTTAATTTAAGCTTGTTAGCCCATAATCTCTCTGGAGAATGAGTTAAGTATGTGCACAGCTTCAGGCAGGGGAATCTCAGTGGTGCTGTTGGGCCCACTATGAGGAAATAGTCTCTTCTTTTCTGAAGAACTAAATGTGACCTCAATTTCATTTGTTCCCTTCCTTCCACTGTCAAAACATAGAGCGTGTATGTAGAACACATACACGAATAAGAAAAACTCATAAAATAACACAATTTGAAATGTTTGCATTAACAGAATGAAATAAGCTTGGAAGTATTAACTTGAAAACTTGGAGAAATTGTATATGGGAAATCATTTCAACTTGTCTTGATCTAGAAATAACCTGTAAAAGGAGACCTTTGATGCTTCACTGGGGAATATACACAGCTGTGTCTATATACCCAGCTGTATTCTGGAGATAAAAGTATATCCAGATTGTTTCCTGATAATTTGTTGGCTCTATTTGAGTATTTCTGGGTTATGAGAACCTTTCTGTAGATGTAAGCGGATATAAACTTGTAAATCTTTGCTCTGTGAAGCCTAAAGGAAGGAATTTGTTACAACATTCGGTGAGTTTGCTCTGTTTCAAACTACCTTGCATTACAAGTTCTGTATCACCCTAGAAAATTTTACGTGCAAATATTTCCTGTCTCTAGCATATATCCCATCTTGGGTGACCTTGCTTAAACTTCAAGATGAAAGCCTGGTTGTTAGAGTACGTTAAATGGAACCATTTAGTGATAGGATTTCACATTCATAGCCACCATCTTAGCTGTTGTACTCAAAGCCAGACTGCAAAACCCCTAAGTGCCTCTTCTGCTTGTGACAGTGCCTTAACTACACTGCAGACACGTTCTTCAGTTCCTGTGGCTGCACCACTTTTGTGACAGGTTCTGCTGCTTGCACAACTACCTGGGTGGGGGCAAATGGCAGCTTTACTTTTCAGGGAGGAGGCCTGGCTGGTAACCATTATGTCTGATGGTTTCAATTTAAAAAAAAAAAAGAAAAAGCCTGTCAGCTCTGACTAGTGGCTGGTTGTAGTGACTCAGCCAGCTGCTTGAAAGCTGATAATGACTGGAGGGTCTAGGTAATACCCAGTCAAGTTTAATAGAAAAAAAATAGCTGCCTGTACAGATTTCCTCTTACCTAACCCTTAAAAACATTCTCTTACTATGTGCTTGCAGTGCTGACATTTCCTGTCCTTGGTGACAGAGGGGGTTGTCTTTTGGAAGTGTTCAAAGTCAGGGTTGGATGTGACTTTGAACAACATGGAGTAGTGAAAGGTGTTTCTACCCATGGGGGTGGGGTGGGTGGAACTAGATGGTCTTTGAAGGTCTGTTCAAGTTGAAACCATTCTAATTCTTTTGTTGATATGTTCCTCTTTGAGTACATCTTGCTTGTTCTCTCTGAGCATCTTCCTTCTCTCTCCTTTTGCATGCGAGCAATTCCCTTTCTCCTAAGGGTGGTGACAGTGTAAGGGGAGCAAGATAGGTGGTTTGTGATGCATCTTGGTCTGCAGTCATATTATTTCAGCTGTATGACTTCAGTACTAGAAAATAATACATGCACTTATTGTTTTACCATTTTTTTATACCTTTGAAGTTTATTGTTGGTGTTTCCAAGAGTTGGACTAAGAAAACTGTAGAGGAATGTTTAAATTTCCAGTATGGCAAGATAATGTTACTGTATACTAGTTTTGAAGGTTTGGATATATGAGATATATGTGGTAATCAAATTGATCATAAGAGGTTGCTTTCAGAGGTAGTGTAAGCCATGTTGCAATGATTTAAATGTCTTTCCAGCTTGTATGGTTGTTGGAGGTTGTCTTGTGGGCTTACTGTACAGGATAATTGGCCAAATGGGTTCAATGTTTACCGTGTTATGACGCAAGGTTTGCTTTTGTGTTAAGGGAGAGTTGAATCTCTTTAGGCACTTAAGCATCCTGTGGTGTCTTACCTGAGAATCTGCTGTATGATAATATGTCTGTAGTTACACTTTTAGACTTGTGGTGTTGCTAACATATTTTTTTTTTCTGGCAATGTAAAAAATTTTTAAACACAGGAAGCTCAATAAACAGGGTTCATTAAAATATTAGTACGTTTTCTAAAATCCGTAGCTGCACTGATGCTTAATTTCAAGTGTGCATAAATACTTTCACTCTAAATTTTTTGAATAAACTTATTTTGTTCTTCAACAGAGGTGTTATGAACATAAGCAGTATAGAAATGGGTTGAAGTTCTGTAAACAGATCCTTTCCAATCCCAAATTTGCAGAACATGGAGGTAAGTTTTCAAATGGCATGTGGTCTCTTTTTCCCTGTACTTTACAGTAGAGTAATTATATGTTTTATACCACTTCACTGCTAACTTTTTGCCCATAAAGCAGTAAGAGCATCCAGAAACCTCCGTATTAGGCATTTACTGTTGATAAGATTGGTCATTTTAAAGACTGATGTTACCAGTAGTCATGGCTTCCCATTCTTTATCCTTCAAGTCTAAGATTCATGGTGCAAGTTTCCTAATACAACAATATATTTACATATATACATATGTAAATACATATTATTTCCTAATATAATACACTATTATTTCCTAATAATTTCCTATGCATTAGTTAAATCACTTTTCCTGGAAAATTGAGATTCCCTCACATAAAAGTGAAAAACAAAAGGAAGAGGCTGAATATTGTTCAGTACTCTGTCAGCTCTGTGGCCTGCTATTTTTCTGAAGGAACAGTCTTATTTTAAAAGAAGAAAAAGGTGTTTGTTCCTTTGCTGTATTTTTAGTCAGCTCTTAATACTGAGTTGAAAGTTTCTTTGCACTGTTCAGAAATGCTTTGTGGGTTTTTTGCAACTAATTTGATATGGGTGGATGTGTGGAAATACCAGAGTTGTGAATAGATAATTGAGTAGTTAAAAAGAAAAATCTCAATGTTTGTAGAGCAGACAGATTTTACTGCCCTTTAAGATAAAACATTACTTCATATTTTGATGGAAGTAATATAAAAGGTTTATTGCTGTGTATGATATACTTAAGTGAATAATCTGACAGTAGAGCTTTCCATGTGAGAAAAGAATGTGAAATCTTGAGAGTGATAACTGAATCTAAATTTGCATTTATTCTATGTTTAGGGTTGCTATATGGAGCTTAAAACCCATGAAAACGAAAAACTGATACTTATTTAATCTTTTTTTTTTTTCTTTTTTAGAAACCTTGGCAATGAAAGGACTAACATTGAACTGTCTAGGGAAGAAAGAGGAAGCTTATGAACTTGTGCGCAGAGGCCTGAGGAATGACTTGAAGAGTCATGTCTGTATCCTTTTTGAAATAGGGCTTTTTTGCTGATGAATAGAAAAGATTGATTTCTGCAACTACTTGATTTATAGCAATAAAAGCCCGTTTAAACTTCAAACTGGAAGTTCAAAGTTTTCAATTTCCAATAAATATTTTGTCTTCAGCTATCCAAAGGGCAGATGTTTTGCAGTCCTTGCAGTCACAGTTAGCTCACGTATTATTCTGGCATGCATTGAGTATTTTTTAATCATTAATCTGCAACTGTAAACTCATGGTGGGCATTTAAACATCATTTGCTTTGGAAGCATGAGTAGTTGCCATTACATTGTTGAAAAATTGTCGTATACTCGGAATGGAGGGACTATGAGCACTTCAGTTGCCTAAAAATGTTTTCAAGTAAGCCTAATAAGGTTTTTAGATACCCTGTTGCTTTATTTCCTCCCCCAGTATGTGAAAAGTAAAGTTTAAAGCATATTATATAGACTATACATATAACTGGCAAAGTTCTGATGAAAAGAACTGTAGTGTTCCTGCTCATTTTTAAAACAGCTTGAGAGCTTGTTGGCAGCTATTCTATCACTGCCGTGTTGGAGCTCATTTGTCCCTGCTCAGATTCAGTGGAAGCCTTAACAGAGTTTTCCAGGTTGGCATGTCTATGGCCTTCTTCAGAGGTCAGACAAGAAGTATGATGAAGCTATCAAATGCTATAGAAATGCACTGAAATGGGACAAAGACAATCTTCAAATCTTGAGAGACCTTTCTCTGCTACAGATTCAAATGAGGGATCTTGAAGGTTACAGGGTAAGTATGTATACTGCATTTAATCATCTCCTAGGGAACTGCAGCAAAGGTGGCAGATTGATTAATGACGCTTTAAAAAAAACAGTTAGGTCCACAGGATTAAAACTATATGCCACTCAATACTTTATGAAAGTGAAAGCAGATATGCTACTGAGCAATTTCTATAAAATACAGATTTAATGTCAAATTTTCAGCTTAGTGCAGAATTGCTTGCCTTATTTTTTTTTTTCTTGATGCTGTATAATCCATCTGTAGGCATTCTCCAGTTTTGTTCTTTTCTTGAAAGGATTCCCGTAGGTAAGAGGCAACGCGTAGGAACCCAGAGTGCCGAGAATATTTCTCTGCCTGTTTTTAAGGGTTTTTAGCCCCCTGGACAACACTGGTATAGCTTTAAACCTTGGAAAAAATTTCCAACAGTCAGACAACAACTAGAAAATACAGTGGTGTGAATTAGGTGATAGACTACTATGTAAGATTGTCACAGGGTGAAAATTTAGAGGTTTTAGGCTTCTCTTTATAGTAAATAGATAAGGGTAAAAAATATCAAAATGGAGGATTGTTGTTGTTCTCTAGACCTCCTTCTTCTACCTCTCCATATTCTGCAGTAAAAGTAGTTTGGATTGATTGGATAGAAAATTCCGCAGTTCCTAGTCGTGTTACTGAATAATTGGTAAGAAAGTAAAAATAATGTACATTTTTAGCAACTATTGGTTAAAATATCTTTAAAAGGCTGTGTAAATCTTGATAATTGCTCGCTCTCACTCCTACTTTTCCTCCTTCCATGCTCTACCTGGGTCACGCTAGTGGCTCAGTTCCTCTGATAAGACTTAATAAACAACTATCTAGAAGCATTGAAACTACAGAAGACGTCTCGCTTTATCTTTTAAACTCCTTGCAAGGACTTTCAGCAAATTCTCTCCCATCAGGAGAGACTTGATTTATGGCACAGTAAAGTGTCAGCAATGTGTTCAGAACATGACTTTTATTCAGGCAAAGGAGTTTAAATTTTTTAGTAGCTTTGCGCTCTATATCCCTTCACCTTTACATCAGTGGCCTCCAGTTTCTCTTGGCAGTGGGTAATAACAAGCAGTGTGCTGCATGAAACATATTTTGGTTCCTGGCCAACTTGGGCATTAGTGAGTGACAGCTACATTTTTTTTTGGTCAAGTTTTCATCTTTTTAGGTTTCCTTTGCACCTCTAAAGTCATGTTGTTTAAAACACATTAGTTGGTCTCTTCATGTATTATTTCCTTTTCAAATTAGGGTAATGTTAGTATACCCAAGAGCAAGTTCTGTGTATCAAGCTGTGTGGAACCATCAGCTAGCACAGGTCCTCAGAGAACTTATTCCTGAGTCAGGACAATTCTTAAGCACTGATTTTTTTCAAATTAGTAGTCTAGAAATTTGGTTCCACTCTTGCTGAGGCAAGGTAGCTAAAACTCAGTGTAGGTGCTAAAATGTGTTTGCAAATGTCTGTTCTCTTTGCCTCTGGATAAATGTGAATACAAATTTTGTAATCTCTACACATACAAGTAACACATGGTTACAGAATGCATTAAGGATTAAATGTTAGGATGCTTAGAAGTCAGTAATTCATGGCTAATCATGTGCTGACTTCTGAAGAATGTGAATTTACTCTCAAAACTGAGAATAAGGGTATGTTTTAATTGGGTTTTTCTTCTTTGCTTTAAATTCCAACCTCTCCTACCTCAAAATATTTTGAGTGCTCATCATTCTGTTAAAACAACTGTAACTAGTTTTAGTTCTTTGTTAATCCCTACTTCTGACTGTTTCAATAGGAAGTATCTTTTTCCCTTTATTTTAAGTTACTTGAAAATGCCTTTCAGGAGTCTGTAACAAAACAAGTAATAGCATTTTCCTCAGATTAAAGCTGCATGATACCAAGCAAATCTGTTGCGTTTTCCAGCTGTAATTATCCTCTTGCCAAAGAATAGGCATGTGTTTGCGTGACTTGTGTTGCCTAAGAACAGTTCTAATGATTTAAATACACATGTACTTTCAAGGTTTATTTGAAAGACCAGTAAGCGTTCCTGCAACTCAAACCAAGTATTCTTAATTACGTTCTGTTCATAAGTGGTAAGACAGGAAAAGCATGTGTGTCATACATTAACAAAATTAGTCTGACTCATCAGGGTTTGGTTTGATGTGTTATTTTGTGGAGGCTTATTTTTTTATTCAGTGAACACCATTATAGTTCAAAGTTTATTCTTTCTCTAGTTAATAAAATGCATATAGCAAACTATTTCGCAGTGACTTCCTTAAATACTAGAATATTGAAGACAGAATATTGCCTAATGGATTCTACAGAGTATCAGAGTAAAGTCAGGAAAATTAGCAGCTACTTTTTTGCAGGAAACAAGGTACCAGTTGCTTCAGCTTCGACCTGCACAGCGAGCATCATGGATTGGTTATGCCATTGCTTACCATCTGCTGGAAGACTATGAAATGGCAGCAAAAATTTTAGAGGAATTTAGGAAGACGCAGCAGGTAAGAGGAGAACGTGAAATTCCTATATGGAGTGTTGCTTAAGCCAAAAATAAAACATTCCTCTCATCATGAGAACTTTATGCAGTTTCTTCAGTCAAATGAATTTGATCCCTTCTAATTTTAGAATTAGAAGACTGAGCTATGTCCTGTGTTTGGCTTTCCTATGTAGACATCACCTGACAAGGTGGACTACGAGTACAGTGAACTGCTGCTCTATCAAAATCAAGTCCTCCGGGAAGCAGGGCTGTATAAAGAAGCCTTGGAACATCTTTGTACTTACGAAAAACAGATCTGTGATAAACTGGCTGTTGAAGAAACTAAAGGTAATCGCTTTCTGAAGATACATTTAAACACATAGCATACAATGGGATGTCCATACTGTCAGCTTTTCCCATCTTTTGGAACTTTGATTTGGTTTTAGGTTAATTTATTTAATTTTGCTGTTGTAAAGGACTGCTTGTCTTGGAGCTTATTCAGTCTCTGCCATGTTCTTCTCTCAGATTGGTAATACATCAGTGAAGTACAGACATGCTGTTCTGAAACTTTTAAGCTAATAGGCATTTCAGCCAGGAGATCCTAAATTGATGTCCTGAAGTTCTGAGAAGTGTACCCAGACCTGTGGTGTTACAGCTTTGATAGTGGCCCTGACAAGGATACCATGTCCTGAAAGGGAAGAATCATCTTTGGCACAGCAGAAGGCTTTTAAATGTATTCAGTCACCCTTGCAGTGTGTAGAAATTGTTTAGTGAGGCAACCCAGTGTAGGCTTCTGTTGTATTATTATAAACCTGGTGTATAATACTATAACAGATCACTACAGTAGTGCAGCTTATATTCTATAGAGGGAATTGCAGAGTGATACAAGCTCATTCTCACAGCTCTATTAACAGGTGCACTTTCTTAAAGCATGCTTTGTTCCTCTTCTGCTCGATGCTTTTACAGTCTTTCTGTGAAACTGCCAATCTATTGAAGGTACTGCTTGTTCTTGGCCCACACTGGAATCTATTTAAATGATTGCTTGAAGTAAAGAGAATAAATCCTTTTACTCTAATTTATGCATGTAGATGTTGTAGCTAGTTCCCTATTTCTGCTAATAGTAATCTCACTGTCATGCAAAACAAACCTAGGAATTGAGTAGTCATTGTATTATGGGAGGTGTGGTGCTTCCTCAAGGAAAATGATTGCAGATGACTCTCCAGGGTAGCTGAATATCTGACTTGGTTTGCATATCAAAGGTCATGGATATAGAGACTATGCTATAACAAATAATTTTTGAAACATAGTAGCCGGACTTTTTGGGGTGGGAGTGGGTTTTTTGTGACTTTATTTTTTTATCTGAAAGGTCTTTTGACATATTTTGTGTTTCATGTTGACGTACTATGTGACATACTAAGTGTTTGAAGGTCCAAGGTTAGTAGTGAAATAGGTTTTTCAAATAGGACTTCATTAAAAATAAGTGCCAGACCAAAACATAAAACCTCTTAGCAAGTTACCACACAAAAGGATAGAAATACCCTTTGCAGTCTGCATGCTTTCAATGGGGCACAAGTGATTAATTTCTTTGGGCACAGCTCCCATTGTGTTGTTTGGTCTGGCTTGGTTGCTGTGTATTCTCCAGGAGAGCCTGCTAATAAATGAGTGTGTACAAATTTTAAGCACACATGCAAAAGCCACAGTGGATGAAGTACAACTGGCAAACACTGAAAATTGTATTGGCATTTGCTGCTGTTAGATAGAAAAAAAATTAACTTTCACCTCAGAAAGAATTAAGGTCTATTTTCCCAATTCCATCATTCTCAGTGAGTGAACTATTGATGTTTTCCTGGGCATTAGATTCTGTGTGTAGTCCTCAAGTTATTCTAACTGTGGAAAGCAGCATCTGTTGACAAAATTGCATGTCAGCTGTGTGACATAGGGAAGAAGAAAGGTAAATTTGCATTTTCCTCTTGAAACTGGGTAAGAAAATCTTGCCTTAGTCTAGAGTGGCACTGTTAACCTCTGTTGTGTTATCTGTTCATGCCTAACATTTGTAAGTAGCAAACCTTTGTAAAGTACAGTTTTCCATTGTGAAATTGACTCCTGTTGCAGTTCCAGCATTAGCAAAGATGTTTATACAATTGTTAGACCTAATCTTTATCAGTTTTAACTCGTATTGAAGTATCATTAAAAGGAAACTTGTTTACAGAATCTTGAGAATTTATTTATCAAATCAATGGCTTGATTAAAAACGCGGAAGTTAGTTTCATGAAATACCAGATTGAAGAACCATTCTCTTACAGTTCTTCAATTTTAGTTTGGTTTTCAAGATGCTGTATGCATTAGCTACCATGTACTGCTTTTAACTGCCTTCTGCAATAAAAACTGCTCTTAAGGTAACCAGTCACTTCAGTAAGTGAGAAATAAAAACAAACTACATACATTTTGCATTAAATTTTCAAGTAAGTTTCAGGAATTACGGGCTGAGTTGTAAAATCTTACTATAATTGCAGCTATTGTCAAAGTAAAAGCACATCTGTCAACTAGTTTGTAGTACTACTGTGCTCATTTTTTCTAAGAAATTAGAATCTGCATGGAGTTAAGGATTATCCAGTCTTTTACTGTAGAGTGATAAACGTTACACTGCTTTAGTATCTTGTTACCTTAATTTAAAACTTCTTGTTTTTCACACAGGAGAACTCCTGCTTCAGCTTGGCAGACTTGAAGAAGCAGTTGAAGTCTACAAAGGACTTCAAGAAAGAAATCCTGAAAACTGGGCTTACTACAAAGGCTTAGAAAAGGCACTTAAGCCAGGTAATGATTTGATATCTTGTAGTAAATAAGCTTTTTCTGCATATAAAAGCATGTAAAGCTTGTATTGCTTTAAATACTAAAACTATTATTTAAAAATTCCTCATTTAAATATTTCTTTTTAGTCATAGTGTGTACATACTGTCATAATGTTGGGGTTTCTTAAGAAAGACTGGAAATATTTCTTGCATTGTTGTTACCTTGTCTTAACTAAAACCATAGAATAAAAAAAACACAATAGTATTTGTGGGTGATTGAAAGAATGGAATTATTTCTTAGACGACACTTTTAATTTTGAATTTTTCCTTTACTGTCTCTGTTATCTTAATCTTACGTTGTAGCTAATACAACTGAATGGTCTGCTTTGAAGGTTTTAGACAGCAACAAGGCAGGAGCTCTTTTTAAGATGGGAGATAAGCAGTTAGTATGCTACTGCTGGAAGAGGCATTATCAGATACTGACTACCTTGGAGTCATTCAATACATTAGTTTTAATAAGATTGAGGAAATTCTGTTCTTTAGGAAGGATATAGCCATTAGTTGCTATATATTCTGATTTCTTTTTTTTAGTCAGGTATAAATCACTTTCCCTGCCCCCTTTTCCTTCTTGCCAGAAAGGGAAAAGTAAACTGTGAAATTCTCTTCTAGCTAATATGATGGAGAGACTAAAGATCTATGAAGAGGCATGGACTAAATACCCAAGGGGACTAGTTCCAAGAAGATTACCATTAAACTTTTTGTCTGGTAAGTGCATTTTTGCTGAGCAGGTAGTGATCAACACTTGTGTTTCTTAGATTCTGATTTAACAGTATAAACAATCTGCAATTGATGAGTAATGTCTGGTAAAACAAAATCAACAGGTCTTTTTCCTCTCAAGGTGAAAAATTTAAGGAATGTCTGGACAAGTTTTTAAGGATGAATTTCAGCAAAGGTTGCCCACCAGTCTTCAATACTTTGAGGTCATTATATAAAGATAAGGAGAAGGTAAGTGTTCTAACCAGTTTTTACATGTTCTGCCTCATAACTGATGTATTGAAGAGATGAAGGAAACTGTTTTCTTCAGTATTGACTCCATCAGCACTGCTTTAGATGGCCTGATATATTATATATATAGCTGGGAAAAAAATGAAGTACATACATTGGGCATACATGTGCCAAGTTGGTAAATGTAGAAAACTTAAGATTTAGTAATTCTAAGCTGTGTAAGTGTTCACCAAGGGAGGCCTGGTCTTAATTTGTTAAAAATAGAAGTGAGATTGAGTACATTCTCAAATGTAATGTAATTCTGGATATTGCAGAATCTTCTTACTAAAATAACTAGTTTGGCTAACACCAAGTAGCTCAAGTTGAAATAAAATACTATCTGGCCCACAGATTATTTTTTCTGTGTCTCGTCTTGCATGTATAGGTGGCAATCATAGAAGAGCTCGTGATAGGTTATGAAACCTCTCTAAGAAGCTGCAGGTTATTTAACCCAAATGGTGAGTGCTGAGTCTGTTGTGCTTCATGGAGTAGTGCCTGGTGTTGTGTGTCCATTCAGAGGTGGGGAAATAGGTAGTGAAGAAACAGAGGTGATGTGGGTTTTTTTCTACTTTTCCCCTAACACAGAACTGAACCATAACTGTCAAATGTAAAGTCTGTATTCAAAATATAGTCACTTGTTCTAAATTTTTTTTCATGGGTTCATGAATTTAGTCATCTCTTCGCAGTTTTGAGTTCAAGTATGCTATTTTCAGGACTTGAGTTTATCACTGTTCAAGAAACTGAAGTTTGAAAGCTGTGTCAAATCTTATAACTTCAGAAATGTCAAACGAAAAACAGTATCTACTGATAGCACAGTCTTCACAGACAGGTGTAGTTTTGGAGCTTTTGGTGGGGACCAGGTTTTGTGTTCTTGGAGGTTTTGCATATCAGACTGCCCGTAGCAAATACTTGGAACAAAGTGAAACTCCCTTTGACCTACCAACTTCCTTTTCCTTAAAACCACAGAAGGAGAAGGGAGCAGTATGTGCTTAAAGTTGTTTGGAAGCTCTCCTAAGTCTGATAGAGAGGCAGAATTAACTTCAGTGGCTGTATTTATTGCATTCTGCTTCTGGCATGTTGTTTTAGTAATAAACCAAACAGAAAACCGCTTTCCATTTTACTCCTGCCAGATGATGGTAAAGAAGAACCTCCAACCACTTTACTCTGGGTCCAGTATTATTTGGCTCAACATTATGATAGAATTGGACTGCCATCCCTGGCTCTAGAATATATAAATGCTGCTATAGAAAGTACTCCCACTTTGATAGAACTCTTCCTTGTGAAGGCAAAAATCTATAAGGTAAGTTTGGGTTTATTCTTAGTGACCAAAGGTTATTAGTTTGTTAGGAACTTCAGTGAGTTTCTAGATAAGGGTATTATTGTTTAGCTACTTCAGGTGGGGTTTTCCGCTGCATATAAAAAGCTGCTATGATGGTTTTTAACTCAATAAAGGACAAAAGCTGAGAATTCACATTTTGCTGTACATAAGAATCACGCTGATAAATTAGGTGGAGTCTTTCATCTGTTCTTACCCCCTGGTTTTTTAGCTGCTTAAAACAATTTCTCAAGTGCACTATGATACTGTATCAGAATGGGATTATCCAAAGTGGTTCTTTAAGCATTTTCAGGAAAAACATTCTGCGCTAAAAGACCAGTAATTCCATAATGAGGAAAGGTATTTAACTGCTTTTTTTCTTTAAAGGTCTGTTGCTTTTGAAGAAAGCTATTTATTAGAAAAAGTCTAAAAAAACCTAATTATATCAAACAGTGAGTAGATAAAATGTGCATGTTTTATAATTACTGAATCTGACTTAAATTTCTATCTCTTTAGCATGCTGGAAATATTAAAGAAGCTGCAAGGTGGATGGATGAGGCTCAGGCTTTGGACACAGCAGACAGATTTATCAACTCCAAATGTGCAAAATATATGTTGAAAGCAAACTCCATTAAAGAAGCAGAAGAAATGTGTTCTAAGTTTACGCGGGTTTGTTGCGCTTAACTAGAGGTCTTTGGAATAATGTGGGCCTAATCCCTTGTGGAATGACTTTTTGTTTTTAACTGTGCACTCACTTTTACTACCATATTTACGTTCTGTTTCAGACCAACAATGGTTGCTTGCTGCAGTTATGGTAGTCCATAGCAGGGTTTGAATTAATCTTGGATAAGCATGATTCCATAGTAATAAGTTAAAAGTCTATAAAGCTTGGATTTGGTTATTTTTGCTGGGTAGGAAAAATATGTCATGCCTGTTTTAGAGAGAAGTTCTGAGAAAATTTTTGCACAATAATCTTTGGGTTTAATCTTGATTCTGTAGGATACTTGAAAGATCTGGTAAAGTTGCCCATGTATCTTTTTTCTAATGGTAGTAAGTTTGAGAGTTTTAGATGTCTCTTGGGACATAATTTTAGTGTGGCTAACAGCTGAGAGGCTGTGTGACGTATCTTGCTTGTGTGAACCAACTTTCATCCCCATGTCCTTGTTTATCAGTGATGATGGAAAGCTGCATGCACCTTTTTTCTTTTATTTTTCCATGTACTTGCACATGACCAGTTATCTGGAAGAAAAATTTTGTGTTATGGAAATTGCATAATTTCATGCATCACTTTTTGTCGCTGCAGTAATCCCATTTTTATAGGTTTGATGGTCACGCAGGTTAGTTACTTTTTAAAATGTACTTCTTTGATGTTATTCTTTCATAACTGAAAGTCAGAACAGCTCAGTGAAGTCTCTCCAGACTATTTGTCAAATGATAGTTTTGGAATACTAGCAGTGTCATTTGTGTGTTGTCTGTGGGAGACAGGCAACAGGCTGTTGGGATCTACCTGCAAAAGCAAAGCCTTTTCTGTTTGTTTGTCCCATTTTCTCCCCTCTTAAAGAGCAGGAGAAACCTGGAGTGTAAGGTAGGTTGAACAGAGAGGAGGGGGGAACAGTGTTTATAAAAGAAATCTGAAGGATGTTGTGAAATGAAGGCTATGTTCAGGCAGACAAGAGGGGAGGGGAAGTTCTGGTTTTTTATATCCTCAGTAGCTTTATGTGGGGGTTTTGATGCAAACCCACTATGAATTTAGGTTAATTTGACCTCCCTCAATGCCTTAAGCAGCTCTAAGATGATGCTAAAAAGGAAGCGTACCGGTTACCCAAAACTGAACTTGAAAAATATAATTTCGTGATGTTGCTCTTTAGAATCTTATCTCCATTTGATCTTTTGTCTAGTGCTCAAATACAGGCTTCTTAATTAAAAAACAGTAATTAGAGAAGACCTAGATTAAGCGTAATAAAAATGGAAACGACATTTTGTTTTTAGTTGCCTAAATCAGGCTGTTTTGAATACTGCCTCTTTCATTGCTATGTTCTTATGGATCTGTGCAAATATATATAAATACCAGATTTGAAAGACAACTGTAAGCCCCCTTTTTGAACCAGAAGGTGTCAAAGTTAACAGTATTCCTTTTGCCTTGCTACTCCTCTCTAGGACCGAATGCGTTGGAAATAATCATCTACTACTACTGTGAGGATACTTAATCAGCAGTTCTCTGGGAGATACAAATAGCAGTTTTAATTGAGGGGAAAAAAAAATCCTGCAGGATTTCTTGCAGGTGTCAGTGTCTTGCCATGGGCTAGAACTTTTCTGCCATCTTTTCCATGCTGCAATGTGTTGTGTGCACACCGTATTAAAAACGCTGAATGAAGGTCTCTCCTAACCTAAAGATGAACTGTCACAGTGAAATGACCACTGCCTGGCTCTTCATTGTGTCTTTCTGACTCTTCCAATAGGTGTAACAAAGATTTTTGTATTTGTTTTAATTAATGAACAAAGCAAGTTGATCTTAACTGTGGCATTTCCAGCTTTCTAGACTCCAGTTCTGAGATTTAGCATTCATTTGCTTTATTTATGCTTTTAATTAGGCAAAGATAAAAGAAATAGCAGCTGACAAATCCAATGAGGTTTATTTTTTTGTATAATGCTGTTTTTGATTTTAGGAAGGAACCTCGGCAGTAGAGAACCTGAATGAAATGCAGTGCATGTGGTTTCAGACAGAATGTGCTCAAGCCTACAAGGCAATGAACAAATTTGGAGAAGCACTTAAGAAATGCCATGAAATTGAGAGAGTACGTATTCAGCTCAACTGCTTAGGTTGGAAAACACTGGTTTAAGTTTACTGTGCTGATATGTTACTTTTCTGAGCAGTAAGGGTGCATTTCATGTAGCTTCAGGAGAGATTTCATTTCATGTTGGTTACTGGCAAGTTTATATAGTTCCATTTCTTCCTAAAAATGCCATTGTAAACTGTATATTATGAAGAGAATTTATAAAGTTACTTGAAGATCCAGACAAGAGCAGAATACTGTCAAAAATAGTCTTAGTTTTGGCAGTGTACATAGGAAATGGATATTTAGGTACAAACTAAGAGCATGTGTACTTTAAGTCCAAAAATAAGTGGATGAGCTGACAAGCCCATCCTTAAAGTAAAGGACAGATGTCAGTTACTGTTAAGGCACTGTTTTAGAGGTAGACAATAAATGTTTAAAAAATTACTAAAAATATTTACTATCTTCTCCTTAAAAAAATAAAGGCTACAGCTTAAAAGAAGCTGTTGCAAAAATAAAGACTTCTTAAAGTAGAAGTTTTATTTAAAAGGGGGGGAGTACTTGCACATTAAATGCAGATATCCATAGTGAGGTAAACAACAACATTTAGATGAACGACTTTAAAAACAAGCAGATGTGGGTTTGGTTTTTTAAAGCATATTAAAGTCTACCAGACCGCTGAGGGTGTAAAAGAAGTGCTGAAAGAGCAGAACTAAGTAGGAAGCTATGCCTCTTTGCAAACAGAGAGGCATTAGGAGATTTCAGCACTGCTGCTCTTCTGCAGGGAGGACTCAGCTCTGGAATCTTCTCTGATTAGAAAAAAGTGATAGAAAATTATCAAAGTAACCTGGTCTAGTGAAAGGTGCCCCTGCCTGTGGCAGAGGGTTGGAAATAGATGACCTTTAAGGTCCCTTCCGACCCAAATAATTTTGTGATTTGCTAGGACCATGTTTTGTTTGCACAAATCCTTTAAATAAATTAGTGTAAATTCTTTTGCGTAAGAAACTGTTAGTCTTATAAATTGTCTTGGGTACCAGAAGAGGTCAGCAAATGAAGTGATAACTTAGGCCACCCAAAAAAATATTTCTAAGGATTTAAGTCACTGTTTATTAATTTGTTGGATTAATTGATTGAAGGTGTAGTAAAGTTCAAAAATAAATAAGCAAATATGTTGAATTCAAAAACCATCAACAAAGCTTTTGTAAGAAAAAGCAGTGCCTCTTAAATCTTTTATAGGGGTCAGTTATGCCAAGGGGACAGTCTAGTTGATAAAAGGTGTTCTGTTTTTCAGGAACACATTTTATCTCGTACTTCACACCATAAAGGATGTAAACTGTCTCAGAAAATTAGGGAGGTTGATCTCATGGATTTAATCGGTGATTCATGGCTGGGAAAACAGTGTAGGAGCAAATAATCAACTTTTACAAGAAAAGGAGTTTTATCATGGAGATTACTAAGGCATCTCTAGAATCTTCATTATTTCATCAATAAATGATCACAGAAACGGATTGAATATTGCAAGGACAACAACTGCACTGTCTCAGTACTAAATGATTAAGATGCCCATGAAACGTAATGTTCAACAGTGTAGTCAGTGACAAATTACCTGCCTGTGCATAAGTAGTAAAAAGGTCTTAAAATAATTGTTGCTGCTCAGGAATCCTGAAACCATTGTAGATAATGCTGCAAAAATTTCTGTGCTGGTGTGGAGCAGCAGTCAAAAGGACACATGAGGAATTAAAACTCGAGAAGTAGTACTTTTCTACCATTATGTCAATCTGGCACACTATTTACATCTGAGTGTCACACCTTCTTAAAAACGTGCTAGTAAAACAACTGTTGTGGGGTAACTTCCAGAGGAAGAGACTGCAATTAGCTTGTTGTGCTTACTCTTCTATCCTGATCTTTGACAAATGAAGCTGAGTTTAAGATAAAGTTATATGAGATCATAAGTACTTGGAGAAGTTCAAGAGGGGAATGACTTTTCACTGCTTCTCAAACAAAAACAAAGGTACATTAGATGGTGCAGAAAGCAGAGCTTGAACAAAAGAAAGTACTTTCTCACATCATGTCTGGTGTAAGTGTGGACTTTATTGCCATAGTATTTAGTGGAAGTTAAAATGATGCTTTTGAATGAAAAAAAACCCAGAGCAGTTCAGAGAAGAAAAACTCCTCAAATGCTGTTTAAATACAATGAATATAAAACCTTTGTCTGCTAAACTGCAAATTATCAGAGGTAGCTACTTTTAAGAGACTGTGAAATTGGTGTATTTTGGTTCTGGGCTAAGATGCCTTCTGTCCTTTTCACCATGAGTTTAGTTTTGGAGGGTTTTGTTAACGTTTGTATTAGGTAGGTTGTATTTGTCAAACAGTAAGCTTTTACTAAGTTATTATTTTGAAAGTCCAGGTCAGTATCTCATTGTTAATACTTGCTAAATAATGTTATGTTACATTGTGTTAGCATTTTGTAGAAATCACAGATGACCAGTTTGACTTCCACACTTACTGTATGAGGAAGATCACCCTTAGGTCTTACGTGGACTTGTTAAAACTAGAAGATGTGCTTCGACAACATCCCTTCTACTTCAAAGCAGCACGGATTGCCATAGAGATCTATTTGAAACTTCATGATAATCCCTTAACAGATGAAAATAAAGAACATGAGGCTGATACAGGTATTCAACCCTCAGGATTTATTATTCATGCAGTTTCACTAATTAGTGGATATTTTAGGAAGGTCTGGCATTCATTATCGTTGTCAACTGTGGGAGCCAAAGCCAGAGTTCTATACAACTCAAAGTAGGCAAATTGCAGCTTGGACTACATGGTAAAGTAGATGTTCTGCTGGAAGCTAAACTAATGTGTGCTTTTATTGTTGTTATTATAAAACAATGATGGGTTTGTAGTGAGAGTTGTAACTCTTCATTACAAATATTTGTGTTATGGAATGGCAGTGAAAACATGAACTCTCATTGTGGTTGGTCCATGGAATAGCAGACTGAAGCAGATGTGTTTGGGTAGCTCTTTCTAAGCTTTTTATCAGTGTACAGAAATTTCACTAGGTAACAACTTAAATTTTGTCATCTCTTGCTTCTGATGTAAAAATAATGTTTAAATCATCTATTTATTTTTTCCCCCTCATCTCTGATTTGAGAGCAGCTTAAGTGGTTATGACTTGGGGCACCTCAAATGGTCTGAATAGAGGTTCCTTCAAGAAAGAATCCTTCAAGAGGAATTTGTCAAGTTTCAGTATTTTTCATCTCATTATAGTATTATTCTAATTCCTGTCCTCTGATTCCATTAAGGAATTTGTGAATTACAAAGCGGCAGCATAGACTATAAAATAATCTATCCATAGTAAATAAGCTTTTACAAAGGTAATGACAGCATTGCTCATTAGTAGATACGGTTTTAAAAAGGTGTTGTCTGACAGCTGCTTGATGCTGTTAATATTAGACATCAGTGTTGTGTGGTTTTGTCCTTTGTGTGTGTACAGCAAATATGTCTGACAAGGAGCTAAAGAAGCTACGAAATAAGCAGAGAAGAGCCCAGAAGAAAGCACAGCTGGAGGAGGAGAAGAAAAATGCTGAGAAGGAGAAGCAACAGAGGAACCAGAAAAAGAAGAAAGATGATGATGATGAAGAAATTGGAGGACCGAAAGAGGAACTTATCCCTGAAAAACTGGCAAAGGTGCTTACTAATGTAATAATAAAGTCTTAGAAATTTCTAGAAAAGTTGTAGTGAGCACACATAAAACTCAAAAGCCATTCAAATAACTTGCTGGGGTTTTTTTGGTATGGTGTCTCTTGACAGGCAGCATTTTAAAAACAATTCCTTTCTAGGGCTAGTTTGTTAGATACAGTGTCAGTAGTGTGGAAGTCGCAGCTTTTGTGCCTAGTTCTCAAAGGCAGTAATTGAAGTCATAAACATTTGTTACAGGTGTAGCATGGAATTATCTCCACATGTCTACTGCATGAACTTGTTGATTATACCCTATTTCTAGTTGGTCGTGTGGAAGTCTTTTCTATCCTGTGTGGAAGGTGATTATCATTCACTCTTAGGTCCCCTGATATTCTTTTGTTTGCATAGTCAGCCTGTGAAAGAGGAAACACTGAAGCATTGAATGCTTTAATAGGATTTGTTTGCATATGTTTTGAATGGGGGGAAAAGGAATAAAGAAGCTGTGGTAGTAAGTAGTAGACTAGACTGAGATGGATTTAGAGATCTGGATTAAGAACTATAGAGAGATATAGAAGGGCAGGTGACCCAGAAGACTTTTCTTTTAGCAGAAGTTATACCTGTAAGGAGCAGGAAAACAAAAAAAAAAAAAGTGAGGGGAAGATAAGAAAATTATAGAGACTGGAAAAATTCATTTATAGCAATAGTAGTATAGATTGCAAGTCTTTATAGGCCCAGTATTCTGGATCTATATTCATACTATTCATACTTCATATTAAAAGAGAGTTCTTGAGGGGATATTTGAAAGTTGAGTCAGTGAACTTAATTCTGTAGCCAAGAAACAAGGGACTTAAACTTGACTAGTTATTAAGAATATTGTTGGTATTTCTATTGTTTAGTTCACTGGTTGCAAGAAGCAGAACTAACTAAGATTGAAATGCAACAGCATGTATTGAAATTGAGTTCTGTAGTAGAGGGATGTCATGGGGATAGCCCTGAAAAATCTAGCCAGTTCCCAAGATTATAAGGAATAGTTGCAGCTGTATAATGCATTCCTTTGGCAAATCTAGTTATGTCTTTAATATATAGATGTCAATATAATATAATTCCAAATTCAATATCACAATCATGATATAGACACTTCCAAATGCAGTTGGTGCCGAAAGACTGTTTTTGACTATTTGCAAATAGTTTTCCTGAAACAGCTGCCCCTGGATTTGTTTGGGTATGTAGCTTTGGCACTAAAGGCATACCTTTGGAATGGGGTTTTATTATAGGTTACAAATAGTTGATGTGCACAGTGTGTATGTAAAATCAACAACACACAGAAGTGATGCGAGTGTTTTATGACAGGTGCTGTAGTTACGTTTAGCAGGAAGGTGTCCATTGCGATCTTCAACTCAAGTTTGCAAAGAAGTGTATCACTTCAACATTGCTGTATTGTTATTGGCAAAAGCAAAATTTGTATTTGCTTCTTAGAGAGTAATTTCGTAAAAAAAATATGAAGGACAACGGACAGTTCTTGTTTGAGTAATCCCAAACCTCTATGTGCAAGATACCTGTCTGTAACGAACCCCTGCACAGAATTAATTTGTGTGAAAGCTGTCCATTTACTGGATTACACTAGCTAAGATCAGGAGACCATTTTCAATATCTAATTACTTCCAACTTGGTGTTGGTATTTTGGCTGGGACTGTCACCATTACCTCGCAGCTTTCAGGAACCTGTCTAAGCAGAATGTCATGGGCATTTATCAATCATACACCATCATCTCAGGCCCACATGCATATGTTGGTGTGGACAGCCACACTGCCCTTTTCCATGCAGGTTCAGGTCCAGTTGTATTCACTACTGGTGTATGATAGAAGGAAAAGATTTGTGTCTCTACAGCAAAATGTGATTTGTAGCCATCAAAAAGCAAATATTTTGGACTTTTTAGTCTGCGTTTATATATTGAGTGAAAGTTGCAAAATTTGTTAACAGAAGAGGTTCTTATGCACTGCCTTAGGAGAGTAACCCTCTGATGTGACTCAGCAATAGCTGATTTTTGTTGTTGTAGTGACTAGATTTGAATTTCGACTTAGCTGTTTGTTACTTCCTTGAATCTGTAGGTTGAAGCACCTTTGGAAGAAGCCATTAAATTTTTAACACCCCTGAAGAATTTAGTGAAGAACAAAATAGAGACTCATCTTTTTGCCTTTGAGATTTATTTTCGAAAAGGTAGGTGAGAAGACTTAATGAAAGCAAGCAATTTGTGAATCATAAAGGTGTTTATTGGAACTTAAGCAGCAATTATTGATGAGGTATGAGGAGCCCATCCCTGTCACAACACAACTTTTCACTGGACCAACACTCCAGCCATGAGCAGTGTGTGAAAACCAAAGTTTGAACATTTGATGATTATCCACTTAATTCACTGGTTTAATAGATGCATGTTATTAAAAATAGCTTTTGCAGTACACTCAGCTGTAAATTCTTCTGATCATTCTAATTCCAAGCACTAAATACTCCTGTAACACAATGCAGTGAGTTCCTACCACAAGTTTTTGAACATTTGTCAACACTTTTTTTTTTCCAGAGAAGTTCCTTCTGATGCTTCAGTCTGTGAAGAGAGCCTTTGCTATCGATTCTAGTCATCCTTGGCTTCACGAGTGTATGATTCATCTCTTTAGCAGTGGTATGTATCTGTTTGGTAGGACTTCCATCTGTGCACACTGCCAGGTGATGCCAAACCTACAGTCACTGATTTTTAGCACAATTAATTCAAAATATTTAATGCATGTATTAGAAAGCTTTTTAACCAACTGATTCATGCTAAAATTATGCATGGTTATTATGACTGCAGCTGAATTTAGGAGTCATTCCAGTATTGCTAAGAATTTTTAAGACTCTGACCAGTATGTGACGCCTGAAAGAAAAGAAGGCAGTGAAGAAATGGAAACTGCAGAGTGAGGAATGTGGCTTTTCTGCTGACAGCCTGTGTCAGCATGCAAGGAGAGGGCTTAGAATTCTGTCATTGGTAAAAGTTGGAAGAATTCTCTCCCTTCCCCTGCCCCAAAGGTCACCCTTTCTTGTGGGGACTACAGACTAGACATTTAAGAACAGACTTGTATGACATTAACCTTTTAGCCTAATAGGTTTTAATTAGTAAGGGGAAGAGTGTATTAATGTAAAAAAGCTTTGGCTTTTTCTAAGCATCAGAAAACTGCCGCAGTTGAGCTTCATCTAACTGCATCCGCTATTTACCTTTTCAAATTTCATATATCTTCCTTTGAGATACTTTCCAATTATATTAATAATGTAAAAATGAAAAAAATTAAATGCATAAAGCATATTTTATTGTGATTACGTGTGCTCACCTCAACTTTTTTTCCAACAGTATCTGAAAGTAAGGATCTGCCTGATGCTGTTAGAACAGTGCTAAACCAAGAAATGAATCGGCTTTTTGGAGCAACTAATCCAAAGAACTTCAATGAAGCTTTCCTTAAAAGGAACTATGACTCACTGCCACATAGGTTATCAGGTATTTTGCTTTTCTCCTTGTTTTGCCCTACTTCTTCATTTCCTGTGCTTCTCTGGCAATTGTATCTCAGTATCAGCCCCAGTGATGTAACAATCACTCTTTCACTCAGGAGTGCTTTTCTTCTCTATTTGTGTTTTTCTGACAACATGATTGCCAGGTTGTCAGTGGTTTTCTTCAATTTTCTCTTTGTCCTGCTGAAATGCAAATGTTGGGACCTCTCTGCCCTGTTGTCTCTAATGTGGCTGAATGGTTTTTTTAATTCTTTGTTTGGAACTTCCCTTCTACCTACTTAGGTGTGAAGCTTTATGCTCCAAGTTGGTTCCATTTTGAATTACTGCTGGAGAGTTCAGTCCCCCCTCCTCCTCATATTATCTCTATTTTGTGTTTGTATATAAGATGGTTTTCATCATCTACTGGGTGATGAATCTTGTTTTTCCTCCTGTAGCTGCCAAAATGATGTACTATTTAGATCCTTCCAGTCAGAAAAGGGCAGTGGAACTGGCAATGACCCTGGATGAATCCCTTATTAACAGAAATCTTCAGGTAACATATTTATAAATTGTAAACAACTTCTGTTGTATCTGTGGAAGCTTTAAACAAAATTGGGAGGTAAGAGGAAGCTGAAATCATTGCTGTACCTTATGGTAAAGAGGTCGAGTTGTGAGAGAAAGGGGTGTCAGGTTCATCTGAACTGAAATATTTAATACCGTTTTTACACATTTAAATTAATTTAGTTTTGTGATAATATGAAAATAGCAGCAGCAGAAACCATATTACCAAAGGTAATGGAAAACTTACTAAATTTGAGAGAATTCACAAGGCGAAAGAAAAGGTAGTAGTTTGTCTGAGCTTTGGCTGCCACCCAGGCAACTGTTCACAAGAAAAGGAGTGGCCCAGACTCTGGGAAGGCTTTCCATAGTCAACTTTCTGCAAGCTCTGGGAGCTACTGTAGGTTTAATAAAAGCTGCATAAGCACAGTTTTGCCTTAGCATGTAGTTAAGTGAAAAGCTTACCAAATTTTGAGTCTTTGCTCCATTGGTGGTCATGAAATAATCTCCCTGTGACACTGCCTCCATGCCCCTTTCACCACTCCCCCACCTTCATCTGGGAAGACTTTTCACTTCTGACTTGCAATTTACAGTAGTCTGTGTGCTCAATTTTTTAGATCTATTGCAAGTAAAATTGGTAAATGTTGCTTTAAAATTACTCTTTTGTGGACAAAAATTGGAGTTTTCCACCAAACATCTCTTATGAAACATAGTGGGTTCAACAGAACTTTAATTGTGATGGATTTTAAGTTCACAGCAGAATTTTTGGGCCAGACAGAGCAGGGAAAAAGAGACAGTAAAGGACAATTTGTCTTGATTTATAGACTTGTTTAGGATGTTAAAGATTCAGATCCTTTCTCTATTCTAGCTGTTGTGTTATGGGATGGAAACTCATGTCTTTTATATTCTAAGTACCCATTTAGCATTTTTCTTAAAGTTGTCTTTGTTTGGGTGTTGGTTTTTGGGTTCGGGTTTTCTTACTGTTTGAGTGGTCTCAAAGAACTTAATATAGATTATCAAGAGATTTAGAAAACAAAAATTATTTGCCTTCTATTTGCTGGTTTTTGCCTGTGAGTGGGATTCTGGGAACAGGACTGGGGAAAGATTAAGTGTAACCAAAAAAGCTTGGTTGTTTTGGAGGTGCAAACTTGGTAAGACTAGAGGAAGCTTTTACCAACTCAGCAGTGCATAAACATCCTGTACACTGCATTGTGATAAAACTGAAAAAATGTTGAATTTAAGCATTTTTGGTGCCAACGTAAAGTAAGAGTTGGACTTCTACTGAACTTCTAGATGGGAAATTGAAAGTGCCCTAAAAATGGAGAATCTGAAGGAGTCTAGGTGTTTGTTGAAAGGCATTTTTGTGTGGAAAGAGATCAAATTTACTACATTTCATTCTAGTAAAGACCAACTGTCTTGGAGCACACTGCAGGCATAAAACCTGATATATTTGACCTTCTGTGGATGCCAGTGTTGCAAAGAGCAAATGTTAGGAAAAGGGATTGTTGAGGAGAACTCCATAACCCTCCAGCAGGAGGACAGAGCAGTTAATTCCAGTACACAGAAGAAATAAAAACTGTACTAAATGTCAGAGGAGCAGGAAAAGACTGCCTTGCTATGCTTATAATGCCTGCACACAGCCACGGGTGGGTGAATGCTGCCAGGCTTTAGTGGAGCTCAGTAGGTTGGTTTCTCATGTTTGGAATGCAAGCTGAAAAAAATCCACAGGAAATCTCCTTTTCTTCTTCTAAATCATGAACAAAAATGGACAGGAAACTGCATGTATCTGAAAAAATGTGGTAATATCAGAGTAATTTGATTCGATTGAAAGGTATATTATGAATTGCTGAAATGGTCAGTGTGTCCCAAGAATGGTTGCCAACTAGTAGGAATAACATTTTTTTTTACGAAAATAAGAAACAAGTGACAAATTAGTATTTCATTTTACAGTCAAGATTTCTAACTGTGTTTTAGATCCCTTTTTAAACTGCATTATTTCAAATCAGACTACACTGGTATTTCATGCTATGTTTAGTTAAAATGTCATTTGATATTGAAAGGAGGTGTGTGGCCCTTGGAGCAGATTTGTGGCAGAAATACAACTTTAAATTTGTCTTGTGAGATTATTCTTATCTCAGAAAGCAAAACTGCTGTTTGAAACCTGGAAACAATAGAAGTTTTTCTTTGTAGCATTGGTTTTCAAGTGTTCAGCTGAACATTTAAAAAACGATAACACTTTCTTTATTTTTCTCTTTAATTAGACTTGTATGGAGGTATTAGAAGCTTTATGTGATGGTAGCCTTGGAGACTGTAAAGAAGCATCTGAAACTTACAGAGCAAATTGTCATAAGCTTTTCCCTTATGCTTTGGCTTTCATGCCCCCTGGATATGAAGATGATATGAAGATCACAGTTAATGGAGATAGTTCTGCAGAACCTGAAGAACTGGCCAATGAAATATGAACAACTTTATTGGAAAAAAATGACGTTGGACCATATCTGGTGTATAATATTTTTGTCACGCACCTGCTGAATTGTTCTAACTTAGACAAAGAACAGAAGGAAAAAAGCCTGTTGCCTTCAAATAGTTTTACTTCTTTTTATCCTGCTGACAAAGTATATATATAAAATATCTAACATATTACTGGTTATAGGTTGTTTGGTTTCTTAAAAATTAAAAGCTGCTAAAATTGAAAAAAAGGAAAAAAATAAACAAACCTTCTCCTCACCTACCCACCCATGTTTTTAAACTAATTTATATGAGACCTGGAGGTGTGTAGCCTTCAGAGCAGGTGTGTGGCAGAAATATTAACTTTAAATTTGTCTTGTGAGATTACTGTTATCTCAGACAGCAAAACTGCTGTTTTAGCACTGGATTCTTTCACTGAGCACAAAGAGTTGATGGGGCTTTAGCATCTGACTGATTTTGATACGGGGGATGATTGTGTCCATAGGAAGTATGCAATGTGAATCAGAATATACAGAGAAACCTGCAACATACGTGTTATGTTGGGGATGCTTGGACATACGGATATCAACCAGAATTAAGAAACATAGTGTGTTCAATAAGCTTGTTGTGTCTCTGAAATTCACTGTACACGATCAGTTTGGTGTTCTTGCACCACAGTTTTTACCTGAAGGAACCAGTTAGAAATGGTCTTTCTTGGAATTAAACTTGGGGTGGGGAGGGGAGAATCAACATTGCTGTTCTTGAGATGAACCTATCGGCGTATGTTGGCCAAACTTTTTAAAACTGTAATGCAAGAACCAAATAAAATTATGCACTGTGATGTGGCACCAATTAGAAAGATCGCATGCATTTTTCACATAGAGTGAAAACAAAATGAGAACATACCATGGCTTGAAGTTGCAAAGAGGAAAATTCCTGACTACCATTTTGACTGATCAAGAGACTAACAGATTAAAAACCTCAGCAGGCCTTGTTAATGTTATGCAGAAAAACAAAAAATAAAGTGCTGCAGTTTAGATACCTCTGGAACTTTTCCACAGTGTCACAGGTTTGTAATACTTGAAGCCCTACATTTCTAAGAATATATTTCTTGCTCAGTTGTTTCAGGCAAGCCCAAGACTTTGTAACTTTTAAGGGGCCCAAGATTTTTTTTCAATAACAGACCAGCTTCTTATTCCTGCAGTTACAGATGTAATTTCCTTTGTCAAACATAAGGTACCAAATATAATGCAATAAAATGTTTTGAAAAACAACTGTGTGAATATTTAAACCAATCTATGTTGTACTTTGACAGTGAAGGGGTTTGCTGGAGTGCAGCTCAGGGTTGACTTACTGTGCTGTCCAGTCATGCTAACAATGTCACTGCTGATGGGTGATCATTGAGTATAAAGTGCAAATGCATTATATGTAAATACTGAATGTCTGGGAAGTCCTATAACACAACGCTTTGCTACTTGGCTTTTAAGTTCCACCAGTGTTAGGCTGAATTTTGTTTTCCAAGTCAAGCTTCAGTCTACAAGTCTACTGTGTTAATAATATAGATAAGTGCTCAAATGTTTTCTTTTGTAGGCTCATCATATAAAACAGAGCAGAAATAAACTACAGCTTACAAAGTGAGTGCCTTCTTTGCTGCAGGAGTTCAGTTACAGAGTACCTGTTGTGTGGATACACAGCCTTCCTCTTCCACATAATGGAATTCAGTGATTGACATGTACAGTTAAGAAATCCTGGAAGACTTACTGGGGTTTGTAGTTTTCTAACTGTCAGAACAACAGGCTTTTGTTTACTGTGTCTTCACCTCCACTTTCTTTTCATGGTTAGCCTATCCTTGTGTACATTTGCAGTATGTGTATATATAACCTGCTGGGCTTTTAGGGACTAGAATACTGACTCTGGTATTGATGTCTTGATGTCAGTTGTTTCTGTGGCCTGAGATACTTGGACTGCATGTCTTCTGCAACTCCTGGAGATGGTTCAGTCTTGCCTACAGAAGCTGCAAGCTTTTGTCCTTGCCTCTTGAGTATTGCTGCCCATTTCTTGGCTTCTAATGCTTAAGCTGGAGGCAGATGAGTGCTCACTCGTAACAGATTGTTAATTGCATCAAGCAAATTATTTTTTTCCCAAATACTGGTTTTTTGGGGTGCTGCCTATAAATGGAATTATTTCCTTTACATTTTCACTGCCTGTTTTTGCATTGAAATGGACAAACTAAAAGCAGGAAGTTACTTGTTATCTTTTATTGTGCAAATGGGGAAAAGGGTGCTTCAGTGGGCCTTCCAGAAGTCTCCATCTATACATCTGTTGTGATTTCCCTAAAGACACTTCATAGCCTTGCTGAAAAGCATCCATACTGCTTCAGAGATGGTGCTTTTGGATTAAAGTGGTTACTCATCCGCTACCAGAAGACTGCAAACCCAGGACAGGAAACTAAGCCAAGAGTTTGCCTGAAGTCTGAGGTTCTTTAATTGGTAAAGAAATCGTTATTCCTTTCTCTCTTCTGTTAGATGCAAGGCTGACTTCTGAGGAAGAGCTTTTAAGAGCTGGAAATGAAGTCGAAATCCAGTGCAATGAGTCTTGTGAAGTGATAGCACAGAGTGCTGTGCTGCAATGGAAGCTTTCCTTTGTGTGCTGAGATCCAAAATTGTAATCACCGGTGCTTGGCTGCCAAAGCAGGTGAACAGGGATTGGTGGTCAGAGTGACCTAAAGTATTGGCATGACACAATGTGGTTTGATTCTTCATGATTTTCAGTAGAGAAGGAGGATTTCACCATCAGTGGAGCCACTGGTTATGACACATGATATGGGTATCTTTCCTGGGGACAAAAATGTTCAGACAACAAATTTGCCTAGATAAGAGAAGATGGTGCAAATGCGCATTGCATGAAGCAATGCCAGTCAGATGTGGGCTTGAATTGTAGGGAACTGAAAGTTGTGGTTTTCTGTGTGATGGTGGATGAGGTACTCGCTTTGTCCGTGTGGAGACCAGAGCATGCACATGTGTGAACAGGCAGGTAAAATGGCCACAAACCTACCTATTCAGTAACTAATTTCTTTGCATATTAAATGCCTTAAAAGCTTCTATATTCAACTTTTTTTTTTTTTCAGTAGAGGTCTTAATATTTGCATGTTCATAGGGGGCAGGCTTGTCCTGATACATGCTATGTCAGCCAGAACACAGAAGGAAGTTTGTCACCCAGGTTTTCCCCTAGCATGGGGAGCAAATTCCAAGTTTCCCAGGGAGCTCTCTAGGGCCAGATGAGGTGTTTATGATAAGCCTGTTAAATCTTCCTTTAGCATTTGGATTTGCCAGATCTGGAGGTGCTGCAACCATAACAGTAGACCCTGGAAGTTGGTGTAGCAACTCAGATTGAATTGTATTTTCCCTGAAAGAAAACACCCATGAGGGCAGAGTGAGATCAGGCCTCAGGAGCCAGAGGGGCAAATACAATTTCAGTATCACGTGAGCAAGATAAGTAATAAAACTTAAGATCTCTGTCTAATGTGATGTCTTTGGGGGTTGGAGCAATGGTGCCATCATTCCTGCAGCGCTCACATGCTGTTGCCACAGTTCTGCTTTGAACATGTGCTACTAATGCCAACAAGACCACTTGATACCATAATCCACCTCAATAGACCCAGATAAAAAATTTATTTTTCCCTTTTTGTGATTACTTTAACTGTTTTTCTAAGTGTTCTGTACAGAGTACCTAACTAGCTTTGAAATCTTTTCCCCTAAGGAATTTTGCTTTAAAAATGCTATTACTGTAATGTAAAAAGCTTGAACTATGTGGAAGTCAGAGTTACGCTTGTGTGATAACACAGTGTTTTGGGGTCCTGTGAAGGAAAACGGTGCAAATGTAGTGTAAGTAGACAGTTGTATCAGTAATTGATTGAGCCATCTATAAGTTAATTAGAGGTCAAGTTCCAGTTGGAGGAAAGTGGTTGCTGAGCATGGGGAAAGGCTCTTGCTTCCAGGAGCCTTTCAGTTATCATCTGTTCTGGGATGAGGTGAGGAGCAAAGGGCAAAACCTGTGGCTATGCTGTCATGATATTTCCTGGAAATTAAAGCTGCAGTCTACAAACACTAATTTTAATGGCTGTGTTGGGCAGAGACACTTTCCAGGAGCATACAGCCAGCAGTGGGAATGGCAAGGAGCAACTGATTGAGCAGCTTGGCAAAAGGAGACTGAAGTGAGTTATAAGGAGGCAGCATAATAGAAATTCCATTTTAGATTAAATATAAAATAGCTTTTTTATTACTAGAAAGATGACTGAAGCTGTAAATACTATAAATGCAGTCTTCCCATGCCAAGGAAGCTGTAAATGTGTATTACTTCTCGAGTGGTACAAGCAAAACCAGTAGTATGTTCACAAAGATTCTAACTTTGTATATTAGTCTTCATGTGAATCACGGCAGAAAACTGGGAGGACAAAAATTGTCCACTTTATGAGATATCATATCCAAGAGTTTGTAGTATTGCAAGAGAAATATTGCTAAAAAATCCAAAGCATCTTAGAATAGCTTCCATAAGATGTTTGTTTTAATTAAAAGTGTTAAACCTGCTAACTGTTCATAACAAAAGACAAAGAAGTAACTTTCACAAAATATTTCTGCCTGGCACTGCCCATTCAATATCTACCTCTACTAGTCCTAGTCTAGTTTGGCTACTACATAATTTTAGCCATTTAGCATAAAACATATGAAAAAGTGTCATTTACCTGGTTGGTGAATGTATGATTATGGAAAACATTTAAACTGTAATGCAATAAACCACAAACTTAGTGATTAAATCCTGTTGTTGGTTCAGTGCAGCAGCATATTTATTGCTTCATTGCTGATCTGTTCAAAAAAATCTTAATTATAAACTCCACCAAGTTACTTGCAATTGTACTGGGATTTGCTTTCCCTTCCAGCCTTCCTAATTGGTTAACAATGTTGTACTGTGTTTTTACGCTCTTCTCTGGTGGTAGCAAATATCAAAACTAGCAGGAAGTCAATCAAAGAATAAAAATGCTGAGTTCTGTTTGTAAATGAGTACTAGTGTTTCCTTGTAGGGTTCAGGGTCCTCCTTGAATGGCCCAACAGCTTTGTAATAAAGAATCCCTCGGCCAGTTCCCTTAATTCCCCTTGTCTCCTCCCAAGCTGATGAGCTGTTACTGGGGGTGCCGGTCTCAAAAAAAGAAAAAAAAGGTTAATAGGAAAAGGCTGTGACTCCCTTTGGAGTCAGGCTGGAAAAGAACCACCTTGCCAGGGAGCTGTCTATCCTAGCCCAGAAACTAACAGTATGTACAACAACAAAAAAATCCTTTGTGCTTTCAGACTACAAAGAGCCAATATGGGGATTTGGATAAATGGGTGTTCAGAGGCAAGCTGAATGAAAAAGCATTTGCTATTTTCCTCAGATACAATTTTTGGGGATTAAATAAAATAAGGCTTCTCTTCCCCATCCATAAGCCCTTCTGATCCCAAAGTTTTCCTGATCCAGTGTCCCAGAGTATCTTGCGATTTTAATCAATTAACATGCAAAATATGGTAATGCTGACAAATTGTAGCAAAAGTAGCCAAGCAGATACAGCAATATAGGAACCTATCGTGTTGTGTACCTGGCATTTCAGATTACCTGGAAAAACATATTTGTTAACAACTGTGTGTAACAGCTCTGATTAACCCTGTCTCCAGGGAGCACCAGGGCTGCAACACCTGCAGGGTCTATGGTTGTGGATGCCTGCAGGGAAGGTGGTGGGTGCGATACTTGAAGTGATAGCAGCGATATCCTCATATTCACCCATTTGGATCACAAAGGGGATCTTGTTTCAGGAAGGGCTCCTTCACACAGATTATGCTCTACTCAAAACCAGCACCCCTAAAAAATAGCATCCCTTCCTTATCCATGTGCTCATAACTTCATTGTTCTGTGGGAGGGAAGCAACATTTGTGCTGGGAAACTGCCTGCCTTGAACTTTTCATCCTTTGAAACTGCCCCCTTCCATTTCTGGGAACAGCTCCTTGTGATTTGAAGCACAGAACATTTATGAGGAGCCAAGGTAGCCTGGCAGGTTAGGCATTATTTTATCTGCATAAATCTCTCAGTTCTGGCTTTCCATCAGTACCCCTCCACTCCATCAGGTATAAAAGATCTTCCTACCACCATGTCATTATGCTTCTGGAATCTGTTCTGAAGGCCCCATGTGCAGTAGCAGAAAGACAACATCTCTCTGTGGTTCCTCTGTCCCTCAAAATGCTGGAGTGCATGCAAAGTGCCTTTATTCTCAATTTGCCTTCATGCAGTGAACCCAGGGGATGTGTAAATGCTCTTTACTTAGAGGAAAGTAAATGGGGAGCAATGATGTGGCTGTTGAGTGGATCGTGCAGAAAGACTGGCATTTCCATGGTAAGTGCAAGTGGTGGGTTTGTCAGGGCTCTTTCAGTGTCTGGTATTTTCTCCTGAACATCCCAAAACCAAGAGCCATGGCCCCATTCTTCTAAGAGGACCACAGAGATGTCCCTGAAAGGAGGAACAGTTCTGTTCCACTGCATGTTTTTTTGTATGATTTTATTGCAAAAATATGAAGCTTTAAACCAGACACTCCTTATAATCTATTAGGCTGCTTTTATTAATTATTTGCTATTTTTTCTTACTGTTGTCTTTATAACCTGCAAGAATTTTTATAAAATTTTAGGAAAATGTTGGCTTCTGGCTGTTTATAACGTGCATTTCAAGTATTTCTTTTCCTCACTGGAATCATCAAACGTTCGCAACTCTGCATCTCATTTCACTTGCAGTATCAGCCAAATATCTTAGTGAAATGTTTGAGCTGGGAAAAAAACCCAATCTTTGCCTTATTGCAGAGTGAACTTGTTTGTACTTTTGAATTCCTGTTTTGTCCCCTGGTCTTTTCACCATGTCCTTTATGTTCTGTTTAATATTGCAGGACCCCAATTGCACTGAAACCATCCTGCCTTTTCTAAATTGCAGTTACACAAATTGCATACAAGCAACGTGAAAAACGCATGGTGACCTAAATTTACCTATATGGAGGAACAGCCTTGTGCTGTAAGCTGGGCTGAAGCTGAGGAGGCAAATTGAGCTCAGTGCCAGGCTGCAGGCACTGGCTGTTGCCAAGTGTTAAGAAGAGACAAAAGACTGAAGCCACTGGAATAAGTCATAAACAAGCAGTACTTATCCTTACTTATAAGGATTATACTCTGAATACACTAAAAAAGTGTATAAATCTGGTATCTGAAAGGACATCTTAGCAAATCACCAGAAAAATACAGCTTTTGTCTCATACCTACCTATACTATCAGATGCATGGGCCCCATCTGTTTTGGGGTTGGTTTTTTTTCTTTTGCTACATACATTATAAATTGTTCTTCCTGGTGAGATCATAGTATTTGCAATAGCACAAATACATCATACTATTTGCTTTTGAACATTCCCTCACCTGCAGCCCTCTCAAAAAGGAGGTATTTGTGACTGACACCTTGAAGACTGATGTTCTTTCACAGGGGTGTCCTTTGTGCAGTGCCAGTGGCTACTATGGGGCTGTGTTTTGGATTTGTGCTGAACACAGGGTTGATGATACAGAGATGTTTTTGTTATTGCTGAGCAGGGCTTACACAGAGCCAAGGCCTTTTCTGCTTTTCATGCTGCCGCACTGGTGATGAAGTTGGGGTTGCCTGGGAGGGTGGGAGGAGACACAGCCAGGACAGGTGACCCCAACTGACCAAAGGGATATTCCAGACCATGTGACATCACACTCAGTATTTAAAGTAAAGAGAAAGAAGGATGAAAGGGGGCACATTTGGAGTGATGCTGTTTGTCTTCCCAAGTTACGTGTGATGGGACCCTGCTCTCCTGGAGATGCTTGAACACCTGCCTGCCCATGGGAAGCAGGGAATTCATTCCCGTTTCGCTTTGCTTGTGTGTGTGGCTTTTGCTTTCCCTATGAATCTGTCTTTATCTCAACTCATGAGTTTTTAGGCTTTTACCCTTCTGATTCTCTCCCTGCTCCTGCTGGTGGGGGAGTGATCAAGCAGCTCTGTGGGATTTGGTGGCTGGCTGGGATGAAACCATGACTGTGTGTATTTTTATTCAATGTTTTAGCTGAAATCACAGTAGGACTATGCCCTGCATTACAATAGTGAGCCTGGTGAAAAGGAGAAGAGCTTATTCTTGCAGAAATAAGTAATAAAACCACACCCTGGGATTAAACTATTGGAAGAAAAACCTGTTACCAGAAAATAAAATGCACAATATAACCTTACATTAAAGTCTTGTGAGTCAAGGTATCAACATGCATGCAAATCTCTGGGAGATCACAGTACAACTGGGTTTGTTTGCTGCCTGGGGATGATTTATTAGGGCATTGGTGCACACAGGTAAATATAGAAGCCTCATGGCATTTGATGACCCTTTGGGACATACAGACACCCTTAAGCACAGCATGTACAATGACAGGGACAGAGAAAGCAGGGACACAGTTTTTGGTTTAACATACACTTTGCTGCTCACTGGCAGTCTGCAGCTCTGCTGTCAAGATGCTCCCTGTTTTTTCTAATTCCCCTTGGATGAGCCATCCCACCAGGGCAGAGGGCATGCCCAGCACCAGAGCCAGGATGTGCAGGCAGTGCTGCTACAAGACTGGGATGTGTGAAGAGCCCAGGTTTCTGTGCCAAGCTCTTGATGCCGAAGTTACTGAGCTGTCACATCAGCTACCCAGACAGGCTTAAGGCTCATTCCAGACATGTAATGAGAAAAACATTCAAGCACAAACTAAAAATGGGAAAGCTTTTATTGCTTTTAATTTTCAGAAAGCTTTCTGGTTTATAGTTTTGACAAGAACAAGGGCATGGAAGTGAATGTGAAAGGCACAGTCTGGTAACCGGCAGTAAAGCAGCTGTGTCAAAACTTCATTTTCAGTGCAAAGATAATGAGACATTTGACTTTGTGATTTCAATACGGTGTGTTAACACTTGCTTTTTCAGTCTGACATACAGGGTCCTTGGACCCCATCTCCTAAAAAGCTGTTCTTTGCAGCTCCAACATTTCTGCCATCTGTGTTTTGTCATAAAGGAACATGTTAGTGGGGGGTCAAACTCTCCTTGAGACTTGCAGAGTCAAGTCTTGCAGTAGTAGAACCTTTCATTGCAAAACCACAGGACTTTTTCCTGCAAAAATGAAGGCTGTGAAGCCTCATACCAAAGCCCCACAAGAAGTCAGAAGTCAGAGGTACAGTATCTTTGCAGAAACTTTAAAAGCATTTTTAAACTACTTGTCATTAAATCACCAGGAAACACCCGGAAACTTTTTGATACCTTCAGAAAAAAACAAGTAAATGAGACAGCCTTAGACTTACACTTTTCCCCCCTTACTTGTTTCTTAACTTAGAACCTAGTAGACATTCTTTTTAGATATTGAACACTCTGCATTTGCATGGGACTAACACATTTAAATATTCCTTCAAGAGACAACAGAAATAACTATTCTTGAAATGCTAAGCAAGTCCAGAGACTTGCAACTATTTTCAGAATCCCCTTTCATAAAATATTCTACATCTGCTAAATAAAAATAGCTGTGAATTTAGGCTCTTGCATGTTCATTCACTGAGCACATCTGAAGAGCCCATTGAAAGTACTTGTCCTTGCACAAGACAAAAACCAAAAGCTTTTTCAAAAGCTTTTATAGCAAGAAGCGTTTTTAATTTATTCTGTTACTATAAATAAATTCAATTCTATTTGCTGGTTTCCAAATATATTGGAAAGGAAAAGGAATATCCAGAAATAGTCTGTGCTGGATGAAATGTAAGGATCTAATAAACATCTTTATTCCTTCAAGTATAGCAGAAGTGATGAAGTTTCCAGTACCACACTGAAATAGCTCACACAAAAGCATCCACATCTGAGAGAAAATTTAAACTCTCAGGTTTAAATTAGGTTATTTACTCTAAGTCCATTGTTTCAGGGGCCAGCTGTCTTCTTCGTGAAGGAGATTCTGTCTCGGGGCTAACAAAACAGGAACTATGGTGGCTGTTGGCAGCATCGTGAGGCAAATTCACTGCCAAGGTATTCGGGGTGTCCGCTTAAAATTAGCCGAGTACTAATGACTAGGAAAGTCCTCAGCCACTAGGTGGTGTGTTGATTCTGCCATTTGAAGTCCTCGCTGTTGACATAAAAGAAGTCAAGAGCTGTTGAAGAGTTCAGATCTGATTCTGATTCACTTTGGCCCTCCTGGCATAACCCAGATCAAAATCATTTAAATGAGTGGTTGGCAGACCCCGTGAACAGCTGCTCAAACTCACCTTTTAGCACACTAGACAGAGCCCACATCAGAGTACCCGTCACCAGAATAACCATTTCTATAATTCTTTGATCATTGGGCTATAGAGATGGGCTTGCTTGTGCTTCCTCTCCTTAGCCAAACACATTTTACATTCTGGCTGCAAGAACGAACAATTCTGTGCAAGGGACAGTAGGAACTTGAGGGTGGCACAACCTCCTCCCCCCACCCTTCAATCTCCTTTCAATAAAATTACTCCTTTTCTTTGACAGAATTAATTGTTTGAGAACATAAATGGCATCATCCTGTCTCAGAAGAGGACTACAGGGTGGAGGAACATCTCTACAGTCTTAGGGATTGGTCCAAGGGCAGGAGGAAAGGGAGTGACAAAAATTAAGATGGGCACTGTAACTGAAGTTGCTCTGAACTCAGGATATTTTAATGCTTTTTAAATTTTATCTACCCTGTTGTTTTTATATGAGTAATAATGGGTTGCTCAAAGCACTGTCCTTCAACCACATGACAGTTGCTCTATAGGATCCCAAGATCATTTATTATTTGTGCAGGTAGAAACCCCAAGTCGTATGGGGCATGTGTAGCAGGGTAAAAGAGGAGGACTCTCCAAGGTTATTATTAGGTATCTGATCTAAACCTTAGGAAGTCTGGCTCAGCTATCAGTTTGCAAACGCCCTGTTAGGGCAACAGTTCTCTCAACTACTGTAATCTACATTTGTTTTCCATTGTAGGGGTTAAACTCTTTAAAAATTTTTGCTGGTGGACATTGCTTAAACTCAACGTCTGCACCTTACCTCTCACCAGTGTTGATGACCTTGGTGAGTTAACAGATTTTTAAGGCAATGCCACACTTTCCTACTTCTTGAGAAATACATCAATCCCTTCGAATTCAAGTGTCCTGCCCTGCCAGGGATAACTTGCTTATTGACTATAAATGGCAGCAGCAGCGCAGTCAGGCTGGAGCACAGCGCTCCCCAGAGCTTTGCCAGCAAGGTCATGGGAGGTGATCCTGCCCTTCTGATTAGTCCTGGTGAGCCACGTCTGGAGTGCTGTGTCCAGTTCTGGGCTCCTCAGGATAACAGAGACATGGAGGTCTTGGAGGAGGTCCAGCAGAGGACTATGAAGTTATTAAAGGACTGGAGCACCTCTCTTAAAGGAAAGGCTGAGGGAGGTGGGACTGTACAGCACTGAGACAACTGAGGGGAGCCTGGGCTGCGGCATCACACCACACACTGCAGGCTGAGTCACATCATTATCACAGAAAACCTTCCCCACAATTACAAACAAGCCCTCATGCTCTTGGTCTTCCCCTTCTGACTCCAGGTCTCTTGTCTTTGGGTATTTGCCATCAATGCAAACATCTCACAAATGCAACTCCTGGTGGATGCTCCCCATGTGGTCTGCAAAAACTGGATTTGTCACCTCGTGTGCAACAAGCCAATAATTACTCAAGAGAGACATTATCTATTTCAGATTGCACAAACCTGGTGCTCCATGGCATTCCACAGATCAAGCATCCCAACTCTCAGAGCATTTTCCTATTTATACATTTTAGCAAATAAAGGGATTAGTGTTTATTAGTTACAAGTCATATAATTCTCTTTCAGTATTCTATCTTCTGCTGGTGAATGATTCTCTCACTTCCCATCGTAACTAACCCCATGCTCAGTCTCTCTCTCCTTTTGGGCCGGTGTCCTTTTTTGGGTCCTTGCTCCGTGAGCTGGTCGGGATCTGCCCCTGCCGGAATTACCTGTTACCCAGTTGGAGCCGATTTCAGCACAATTACTGAGTTGTCTTCATTTGTTTCTTCCTTATCTGGAGAGTTCTGCCAGATGTCCTTGTGGCCCCTGCATTTTTGGTGGGCACTATGGGACATCCACTGTGTCCACAGGTACATCCCTCTTCCCAAGCTTTGTTAACCTCCCCCTGGGTCTGAGAATATTGAAGCCTGTCTAGCCCCAAACCGTAACAGCATTTCTACCAACAAATAATTTGTTTTTGGAACACCTGGCCATCACTTACGACTTGTTGGCGGCTCTCTGTTTCATGGATTGTCTCCCTTCTCCTTGATGAGGCTGGAAAGTGGACAAAGACCAAACATCACAGAACTACCTTTTTTAAGAAAATCTTGCATATTCCACATTTCGCAGCATTCAGGCCGCCCCGAGAGGTGCGGGCTCTCCCCGCACGCCGCAGCCCCGGATATTCCCGGCTGTTTCCCGTTCTCGGAGATTCCCGGCGGGTCCCGTTCCCGCCCCTTCAGTGCGCGGGGCCGCGCGCGCAGCGCCCCCTGGCGCCGGCGGCGGCCACGCAAGCACTGGCCCCGGCGCGCGCAGGCCCCGCCCGCGGGGCTTGGCCGCCGCACTCTCGCGAGACCGGCCCGCGGCGGGCCGTGACGCGTCGCGCGCTGTGGGTGGCCGGCAGGTTCTCTCTGGGTCCCGTAGCGGCTCTCCCGGGGCCGCGATGGCGGCGGGAGATGTCGAGTCCTCGCTGGAGTTGAGCCTGACGGGCTCCGGGGCGCTCCCCGGTGCGCTGCCCCCTGCCCGCTCGCGTATCTTCAAGATCATCGTCATCGGGGACTCCAACGTGGGCAAGACATGCCTCACCTACCGCTTCTGCGCCGGCCGCTTTCCGCAGCGCACCGAGGCCACCATCGGCGTGGATTTTCGCGAGCGGGCCGTCACCATCGACGGCGAGCGCATCAAGGTACCTCGGGGCCCGGCCCGGGACAGCGCCGGGAGCGGCCCGGGCTGAGGGGGCGGCGGGCGGAGGGGCAACGCCGGGCCCGGCCCGGCCCGGCCCGGCCCGCGCCTGGCACAGTGCTCCAGCGGCCGGGAGAAGGGAGAGCGGGATGTTCCGGGCCGCACCTCTCGCAGCGGTCTCCAGGCCTTCTGTCACCGTCGTACCCCCGAAGTTCAGTTCGGCGGGGTCGCGTCACCAGCAGCCGCCGTTGTGTCTGCCCTGAAACTGTTCTACTGCTTGGTCTTGCTCCTGTTGGAAAGGTAGTCACGATGTAGGTTTCTGTGATGATGAGCCAATTCCTACCGTAGGCCAGACCCTCGTGCATTTTTTGTCAAGTGTTAATCAGTAATTTATCTTTACAATGGATTTATATATAGATCTCTTAGCAGTATTTTCGTCTTATTTGTGCCTGGTATCAGCAGCGTGTTGCCTCTGAGAAATTCTGCTTCTTTGTTCATCAGACATCATAGTTGCTTTAACCTTCAACACCACAAAGCTGTGTAGGTGCCACTGTTATGATAATTTTGCTTTAAAAATATTAGGCAATCGAATATTGTTCAGGATTGAGCAATGTGTTTCGGCTTCTAATTTTTACGATTCTGTTAAGTTTGCTGTATGTTGATCCTAACAGGCATTTGCAGAATACTCTGTAACAGCTTACAAATGCAGTTTATTTACCAACATGGTTTTAAACAGAATCCTAGTCTGCTTCTGTGTTACAGTTTGTTTTTATGAGAAAAGTTCATTTGTGCAGAAAAAGGAAGTTAACAGCAGTCTTGAGCTTGTACTTGGACATTTGTTATCATCAGACGTTATAATTACAGCTTACCATTATGTAGCTGAAAGCTGTAGTTTTTCCTTGCTTATTTACTGATTAAAGAAATTATGGAGGATATAGAAGAATAGGAGAGCCAATTTGCTTTCCTGCTTTTGTGGGATTTTTATCTCATATCCTTTTTCAACTAAAAATGAAAGGTGAATAGGAATCTTTGGGGTTTTTTTGGTTTTCTTTTGTAAAACCACTGACTAGAACTTGTCTGACAGCTGAAATTCTGTACTCCTTTGTCCGTTGCTGTTCATGACAGAGGAGAGAACTCCTGAGGGATATTGTTTTGTCAGCACCATCTTATTGACTGGCATTTTCATCACCTCTGAATGATGCCTGGCCTTCATTGGAGAGAAGTGAAGAAGAACATAGAGTAATCCACAGCTCTAAGATGCTTCACATAGGTTATTGTGCCATTCTGTTATATATGTTTTTGTAGATCGTTTTGCTGCATTCTTGAGAATATTACCTGTAAAATAAACCAGTTCTGGTTGAGGAAGGTGGAGAAGTGAAGGAGGCTGTTCTGAGGCACATTGTTTTGTGCAAGTTCTGTTTCAGCATTAAAGGAATGAATTTTGTCATTATGGCCAGGACTCTAGTTTTTAGTGGGAGTGTTGTCAAGTTTGAACCAATTTTGGGCGGTTTTGGCAACTTCTCTCACTCCTCTTCACCTTCCTGATGTGTAGCAATCAGCTCCAGCAATGCTAGTTGAACGAAGAGAGAGAAGCTCTGATGAACTGAATTATTGTAGTCCTTGCTGTGCCCTGAAGGGAATTTTTCCTCTTGCATCGAAGGAGGAGGTTATAAAGTAGTGTCTTCCCTCTTGTCCCTTCCCCCAGCCAGCTGGATGGTTCTTTCTTGTGCTGCTACAGCAGTAAGTGTTTCCCTGACAGCTGGAAAAGTGCTGTGTCATTGGCAGGAACACAAGCACAGTTCTCGCTGAGGATCTCCCACACAGTAATTGTGTAGAATTCCAAGACATACGAACAAGTATATTCCTTGTACAGTAGGCTGAACAGCTTCATATCAAACACTGATGCCTAAATGTGATGAGTAAATTAAAACTTTCAACAAATGGATTTTCTGCCTTCTAAATTTTACTCTTCCTCAGTTAATCTAAGCATTGAAAATTGAAGAAAACAATGATGTTAGTCTTCACTGACCTACATTAAAAGAGCAAAATGCAAATGAAATCCAAAGAAGAAAGTCCGAACATCATGTTCTGTACCTTTGAGCTATTCCAATTTTTGTCTTGTTAAAGGAGACAGCATTGAGGCCAGTTATGTTTTTACCAGTGTGTTATAAAACACACATACTAAGTGAGTCCTTGTTTGGAAAAAAGCCTTTCTGGATACATAGAACGGAATCAGAAGGTGCGATGTGATAGCTGAGTCAGTGTATTTAATATTTTTTATGCCATTTGTTTTTCTTAGGGAATATGACCAAGGGATTCTGTACAGTTTTATTAGCCGAATTATGCTGTTAAACCAATCAATCAAACTATATACTTTAAAGGGCTGTTATAAAAACTGTGGTCCCCTGAAGATGGGTGTTACTGGACCAACAATGAAATAGTAATCTTAATGTTACTTCATCAGTGCACACCCATTAACGTGAACATTTTCGGTATTTTTTTCCAGTAGAGAAAATATTTGGGAGAAGAGGTAGAAATGGAACAGTTTCCTCAAGTTCACCTCTAAAGAGGAAAAAAGAAACTTCTAAAGTGTACAGTTTTCAACATTGGGAAAGGATTTAGTGCAAATGACTCAGTGCCAAGAATATTAACATCTTCAATTTGAGATAATGCTGTTCAAGCTTGAGTGCTGCATGTAAATGAAATTTAGGAAGAACTGTAGTTTAAGCTTCACTTGCAAGTTATGTAAACCTTTAATTTAATTTCCCCATCTTTACCCAAGGCTGGCAATACACTTAAAGATCTCTGCTTGACTGAAGCATGACCAATTTCTACTCTGTGAATAAGCTGGGGAGAGAATTGTTAGCCCACAGCTGCCTGTGAAAATTAACTCTCTCTTTAAATTTATTTGATACAGCATTTTCCAAGATTTATCTATAGTGATTCCTTAACATAATGTTGTGTATACATGGGATTGCTTCAGTCTGTGCTTTTTTTTTCTCTAATTTGTCAAATTCATGAGCATTTTCTATGAGTCTTCTGACTTTATAATGTTTTATAAGTGCACAGAACTGGAAGTATGTCTCATCTGGGTGTGTGACTGAATCTTACCCAAACTTAGGTGCCTGTGTTCAGTCCAATTGTGTAGACTCATGGAGATGCTGTCAGTTGTGTGTAGAGTGTAATACCATTGGCAAAACCTGAGATTTCATTCTAAAATGAGATCGATTGCAACTGACTACCATTCTGGGATCAGAGCCCGGGCAACTTGCCTTGCTTTTCCTAACATTCTTAATGACCCTTTTAGAAGCTGCACATGGGTCTTTCTAAGTCTCTCGATCAAAAGCTGCAGAGAACTGGACTGGGCTACAAAAGCCAAGCTGCTCTGATGTTCTCATTCAAATTCTCAGTTCCCCTGATGCAACCAGTAGCTGCCATTCCCACCTGCTCTAGTCTGAGTTTTTTGGGGATGGATAACCAGGGTTGAATAGAATATTGCAGAAAAACTTCTGAAACATCTCTTACTCTTTGTTCTTCAGTCTGTCACACGACTGATTCATAACATACTGTGATTGACTTGTGGATCTGGATTGTCATCCATTTTAATAATTTCCAATCTGATGAACCCTGTGCTTAAAGAAAAAGTCCTTATTGTCACTCACTGTTACCAAGACTTTGCATCTGCTTCTATTCAGTTTTACCCTATTTCCACTGTTGTAGCTTTCAAAACAGTTTTAGGTGATACTGTAATCCTCTCTATCAGTGATGCATCTTCTTGCTCTCAGCAGATTTCCCTTGCAGATGGGCTTCCTTTTTTCTAATATAAAAAGTCACTGGTTAAAGTGGTAAACAACACAACTTTCAAGATATTTACAATTTCTAAAGAAGTTTTACTGAAACTTTTGGATCAAAGGAATGCAGAGCTATGGTAATGGGAGAACAATTTCAACAATTACATAGTGGCTGCGACTTTCATGAGAACAGATTAAATTTCAAATTTATCTTCATTGTCTACAGAACATTTAGTATTCCTTGAGTTCTGAGTCTTAAGGAAGACTCCTTTCATTCCCAGGGAGGAAAAATTTTCTGCTCAAAAGCCAGAGTACTAATCAAACTGCCTCGGCTGGGATCAGCTGTATAAGATAGGAAGCTAGGACTCAGCTTTTTCCCAAGAAATCAAATGTCTTTCAGATGTTTCACTATCACTAAGGTGTGCATGATAGAGCCACACAGCCATTTATTTCTGACAGTGTACAGGTGTTGCAGGTGAAGGGGCTCTGACTGCTGGGCATTGCAGTTCCTTGTCTCCTGGAGTGCAAGTCTGTGTAAACATCACTGTGCACAATTCTGTAGCATTCTCTACACATCTGAGGACTCCAGGCTGCCATTACACAGGATGATCAATGTATTTAAAATTTCTGTTAGTTGTTGCTTATGTCTGCTGGTGCTTCAAAGCTTGTTTTGTTTTGTTTTGTTTCAATCTGGACCCCAGAAATTTGAAAGCATTTCAGTTCTTCTGAATGTCTTTCTGTTCTGACTAAGCTTCTGGCACATACATTCAGTCTGGTTTGGACAGAATGGTGTGTACCTGGAAATGATCGTCACATGTTACACCAACAGGAGGTTTATGCTTTTTTTTATTTTTTTCCTTTTATGCATGCCTTGATACTACAAACCATAGTACGGTCCCAGTTTAAGCATTAAATAAGCTTAAGTTAGATGTTCATCACAGGAGGGTTTGATTCCAATGCACTGCAGAGAAAGATTTATTTGTCCTGTTTTTGTTGATGTTGAAATCAACCATGGTTTGATTTCTTCCTACTTCTATATGGCAGTTAATGTCATGCTAACAACAGAATTTTGGGGAAGATGATATTATTTTTGGCAATAACAAAAGTCATGTCAGCTGAGAGTTGTACTGGAAGTAACATATATTTCATTTTCAAACAAAAGTGCTATTGCTAAGACTTCAGGATTTGTTTTTATAAAAATCTTTAAAAATACAGGCTCCGATAAACTTTCAGAAATTTGTATTTTCTCTCAAGTTGTGTCATCATTCCTCCTGGCCTTGCTTGTGAGCAGCTTTGAAATCCAAAGTTTCTAAAATTGTGTGAATGCAACCATTTTCTTCAGCACAAACTTGTCAATATGATTAATTCAGAAGAGTAGATTTCTGTGATCATGTAACTCCCCTCGCTACAGATAATTTGTGTTATTTTCCAAGATGAGTAGTAAAACATTTTTTCCTCTCCTTATCTTTCCATTTTCAGATACAGCTATGGGATACTGCAGGCCAGGAGCGCTTCAGGAAGAGCATGGTGCAGCACTACTACAGGAATGTACATGCTGTGGTGTTTGTGTATGATATGACAAACATTGCCAGTTTCCACAGCCTGCCATCCTGGATAGAGGAATGCAAACAGCACCTTCTTGCCAATGACACCCCACGGATTCTGGTTGGAAATAAATGTGACCTGAGAAGTGCTATTCAGGTGCCCACGGACCTGGCCCAGAAGTTTGCTGACACTCACAGCATGCCATTGTTTGAAACCTCTGCCAAGAACCCCAATGACAATGACCATGTGGAGGCCATATTCATGACGCTGGCTCACAAGCTTAAAAGTCACAAGCCTTTAATGCTTAGTCAACCCCCAGATCATGATGAAATACGTATAAAGCCTGAACCAAAACCTACCACATCCTGCTGGTGTTAGGTCATACTGTCACTGGCTATCACCTTGTCTTGTTTGCAAGTGCTTCAAAATTATGATCTTGGCAAAGTTCCAGGTTTTGGTAGCAAGTATAGCAAATCTCTTTGGCACTTTAATGTGTTTTTTATTTTACCTGTTGTAGGTGTGCCCATCTCATGCTCTTGCACTTTGTAATTGTACTTTCTGAATTACTAAGTTTCACTATAAATATATGGGAACATACTTTGTCAAGTTTGACAAAGTGGTTCTACTTGAGCTCTTGCTGCCTGAGGTTATTCTCATCACTTGTGGTAAGATTATAAACAGTAGGCTGGTTTACTAATACTTTTGGTTGCTACTTGGCATTGGAATAATGTAGAAGAGCCTTTTGTGACAACCAGGGAACTTGGGTTTTGGGTCAGCAAGTGGGGAGATTTTTGGCATATGAAGGAATATTAGGTGACTGCTAGGAAATTAGTAAGCAGGTACCTTTTTATTATAAAAACAAAAAAACCAGGTCTGTCAAAGTTCGGGCTGTCAGTGTCAGTGCAACCTGCTAGATTTTGGCTGTTGTTACACTATGAACTTGGTCTGTTTCTTCATGGCAGTGGTAACGGAATTGACAAACTTCTCCCTATTATTTGATACTTAAAACTTCATTAATTTTTCATAATGGGCATGTCATACAAAACTGTTATGTTAAACCATGTTATGGAAAGTACTGTAGCACAGGATTTGGGGCAAAAATTGGGACTCCATCTGTCCATAAATTCTCTGATCTTACTAAAATTTAAATGATATATTTCTAAAGGTGCTGTATTTGAGTTGAGTGTCTCAGAGGTAAGTAAAAACAGTTGAGTAAGTAAAAGATTGGGTGAATTTGGCAAAAGCATACTGGTTTTCAAAGATTGGGGTTTGCGGGGCTTTAGAGATCATGAGTGCTTTTTAAATATCTTGAAAAGCCAACTTGTTAACATATTTCAGGAATGGGAATGTTTAGGAATATGGTACATTCTTAAAATATTTCCAAACACAAATGAAATTTGGTCTTGAAATATGGAGTAAATCTACCAAGTATATAATCTGTTAGAGATTTTTGAGCTAAAACCTGCTTGTATAATGTATGTAGGGCACCCTTGGCATTACTAATGTGAGCTAGTAGGGGTCAGATGAGGGAAATTCCTCCTCTTAAACCACCTTTTTCTGTGTTCTCATAGTTACAACTGCTTTTTCCAGTTCTATTTGAAGATTAAGTTTCATAATAAAAATGGTGCTAAGTTTCACATAGTTGCATAAAGTGAAATGTAAGCCATAGAACGCAATCTATGACTTCATTCATGTGCCATGTCAAACAGTGTTTCGTGACTTAGTTTTCGAAGTATAAATGAAGGTTTTTTTATTGGCCATTTGTAGCATGTGTTGCTTACTGGAAACTAAATTGAAGGGCTAGTTCAAAAGCTGCCACCGTAATGATCACATTAGAAACAAATTACTGAAACAAGATAACTATTATTATGTAAACTATTACAATTCTTGAGATGTACTTTCATTGCAACTTATATTGAAGAAAATGCATTGATTTTGTTCTAGATTTAGAAAGAGTATTTAATTTGGTCTAATATGATTAAGATGTTTAAAAAGAATCTAAACAAAAGGTACTACTTTTTCCTGTATAAAGCTGCTTCAATTGTGACTATTTTTGCTTAGGAAAAGTTTGTAAAAGGGAACTTTTGTATTCACTCTGAACCTTACATGACTAGAATTTACAGTTGTTTCAGAAACAAATCACCTGTTTAACACTAGTGTCCTTAATGATTTCTTTAAGAAAAGGATTGATCTTAAATTTATGTTTATACTATTGTAAATAAATACGGTTTACAGTCCTGTTGGACAGATTGTTTTTCACTCATATCCTTAATCCTTTTTCTGAGAAGGTTCCTTCTTAATTATTTGTATACTAAGTATGTCAGAAAGTTTTGGTGGTTTTTTGTTTGTTTTTGGGTTTTGGTTTTTTTTAATAAATATCCCAGAATTAAGAATTTTAAAGTCAGTCAGTCAGGTTGGGGGTTGAGGTAAGCAAATAATGTAGCTGCAGTGTTACTGTTAAATTTGATCTGAAACACCTGCACATCTGTTAAGTTTTAATTTGAGTCATCACAACTTGTAAATAAGGGCCCTCATGTCATGAAAACTGTGTGGAAATGGTGTTCAAGTGTGTAATTCCATGTTCAGTACAAAGCATGTTTTAATGGTTCTGCCATCAAGGCAGTATGGTCAGTAATGCAGGATTCAGTGTTGCTTGCTGGCTTTCAGTGGTGATCTGCCCACAGAATGGATGTCAGAGTACTGAATACTTTGTATGTGTATTTTCGCTTTACCAGATTGTAAAGTTGGGTTCTTTACTATGTGTTGGGGGCAGGCAAGGCACAATCCCAGAAACCTAATAAACTGGCTTTGCTACAAACTGTTATCACTTGTTTTCAATAATTATAATAGGAATGATAATATAATTCCATATAGTTAACAAAAGGCTGTGAGGGAGTTAAAGGAGTTTCTAGTTTCTGTCTGTGTGGGTGACAATTTTGTAAGACTCGCAATACTTGGACTACTGTTAGTGCTTTCTTGCAATGACTGGGTGGTTTTGAGGCATCTGAAGCACTCACCTGATGATTTAGAGGCATGTTCAGGATTTATTTCAGATTCCAGAAGAATGGGAAGTGATAGAACAGTTACAAAAACAGCAATTACTAACCCTTGGATGTATGTCAAGACCCTAAGGAGTCTTCTCCATCACTCTTCTTCTAGTCTCATCTTGTTCAGAAATAAAATCTCTTTAACTTTTATAAATTCGTTGGAAGTCATATCCCTTGTCCTCTCTGTAGGTATTGTCGCTTCCACCAGAGTGTATAATTCTAATACTCGTTTTTTTCCAGAGTCCTACTTTCAAGGTCATTGACTGATGTTGCTTAACATTGCAATTCCCAGATAAATGTAGAGCCATGTTATTTAAAGGTAATAGTAATGTTACTTTCAAATGGCAGTCTGGTTTTCTCTGCAAATCAACACCAACATGTAATCTTAAATCTAAAATCATAAATAACATTAGAAGTTGTCATTATTGTAGGACTCACAAAAAAAATCCCACTGTTCTGAGAATCTCTCTGAGGATGAGGGATTTTTTTTTCTTTCCTCTGTTGATGCTGAGTGCCCAAAGGAGGCCTCATTTATCCAGCTGAAAGGTGTCATCAGTGATGGCTGTGAAGGGGCATTGAGAGAGGAAGAAGGGCTGCTGGTTTCCAGGGATGTTCTGGGATTCACTGGGCTCTGCACAGCCTCCCACCTGCCAATTTGAAGCACGTGCTGAAGGCAGCTCCTCGTAGTTCTGGAAGCTATTTCCAGAGCCCAAAGGAAGGCAAGTAAGAGCTACTGGTCATCCAGCGGCACTCCCTGAGGTGCACAATCCCTGGGGGGATGTTACTGACATGTATTTTTTTTTCTGCCTTGCTGAATCACCACTGCTTAATGTGAACCACAAATGATTGAATCCTTAGCTAATAATTTGAAATTAATAGCAATACCAGTGATCATTTTAAGAAGCCCCCCAAAAAGCATAATCCTCTCCCTAGCCTGCATTTAACAAATCTGCTGCTCTTACTAGGAAGTTCTTCTCTCTTAAGGGTGGTGAGACACTGGCACAGATTGCCCAGAGCAGCTGTTGCCCAGAGCCCCGTCCCTGGAAGTGTTCAAGGCCAGGCTGGATGGAGCTCTGAGCATATGAAAACTTAAGAGTCATAAGACCCTGATCTTAGCTCAGTACTTCCTTTTCTATTATTATTTTTACTGTTTGGACTACCCCTTTGGAAAGGTCACAGGCAGGAAAAAGACCGGTGTGAGGCAATATGCCAAACTCCCTCTTTCTGAAAATCAAACTTAGTGATTTACTGCTAAAAACATCATGTTGGGCCTCTAAATCAGGAGTCATAAAGCAGAAGTTGCATTTGCAAACCATTTATCCTCTCCAAAGCTTGGTCATCCCCACACCCTTCACACCCACTCCTGTACAGGAAAACACTTGAAATGCTCAGGGGGGTTGAGATGCTCCTTGTCCTTCCTACTCATCTGTCCCTCTGTCCTTTCTTCAGTTAAGGAAGGGCAAATGAAGAGGAAAAGACTAAACTGACCCTAAAATACATGAAACAGCTTTTCTATTTACTTCAAGGTATTTTTAACACACTCATAAATTAGAGACAGTGAAGGGCTTCTGGCTTCAGCAACCAAAGATTCAGCTGTAGATTTAAAAAAGCATGTGCTCGTCAGAGAGGGTTTTCAAGTTCCTGTGCATCCTTGTGACTATCTTTGAGTACTAACTTCAATTCTGAGCTAATATCTGAGTCACTATGATGCTGCTGTTAAAAAGCACAAATGCTGGCAGCCCTGACCTTTGGCTTCCAAGGCTCAGAGTGCTTTTGTCAAATTGTGTCTGACCTGAAAGAATTGATTTCAATACTTTCATCTGTCATTAAATAGGTATATTTCATTTATATGCATGATGATAGTAGATGGTAAATAAAGATATTTAAGATTTTCTTTATATATACTGTGTTGGTTTAACACAGCCTAGTTTTTGGATGGGGGGGGGGGTAGGAGGAAGCCACAGAAGTGGCTTCTGTGAGAAGCTGCTAGAAGCTTCCACCATGTCTGACAGAGCCAATCTCTGATGGCTCTGAAGATGGACATGCTGCTTGCCCAATTAGAGAGGCTGGTAATGCCTCTGTGATGACATATTTAAGAAGAAAATCAAAACCACGCAGGTGCAGCTTTTTCCCAGAGGTGGCAAGGCACCACCCTTGGACTATCCTGGCACCGCTGCGCAGCCATGGGGCTGCCGCAGCTGTGCGGCCGCTGCCATCTTGGCATGGCCGGCAGCAAGCTTTGCCTGCCTGGCTGCCTTTAGTCAGCCCTGCTGTGGGCGGAAGGGCAGGGTTGGCGACAGCGGCTTCTCCTTCCTGGCACCCCGCATGAAGAGAGGCATTGAATGGCACCAGTGCTGCAGTGGCGGTGACTGCCCTGCCATATGGCTGGCAGCAGAAATATGGCGAGCGATTCCCCAACGTGGAACCTAGATGAGATCAACCTCTCAGTGCTGCGAGATCCTGCAGAAATCTTTGAATCAGTGGAATTTGTTAGCAATGGTACTTATGAGCAACAAGTTTTTTATTCCCTCTGGTCAGAGAAGAGGAGCAAGTGAGAACGTGGAGAAAACCAACCTGGCGGCACCAAGGGCAGTGGAAGGAAAGAGGGGGAGGAGGTGCTCCAAATATCAGAGCTGAGATTCTTCTGCAAGCCATGGTGAGGACTATAATAAAACAAACTCTCTCCCTGTAATCCATGACGTCCATGGGGGGTTGCAGAAATCTGCTTGCAGCCTGTGGGAAAGGTGCCCACACTGGAGCAAGTGGAGGCCAGAAAAGATGCAATCCAGTGGGGGACCTGAATAGAGAGAGAGGGCCCTGGCTTCCAGAGATAGAGAGAGAAAGCCCTTGCTTCCAAACTAGAGCAGCCTATCCTTAAAAGACTGCACCTCGTGGACCAGTGACCCATGTCGCAGCAGTTCTGGGAAAACTGTTTTGCCCGTGGGGGGGACTCATGTTACAGCAGGTTGGGCAGGACTGCTGCTCGTGAAATTAGAGCCATGCTGGAGAAGTTCATGGAGAACTATCACCTGTGGGAAGGACCCCACAGCATAGCAGAAGAGAAACTCCTCGAGTGATGAACTGACCAAAAACCCCCACACCCTGTCTCCCTGCGCTATCGGTGGGAAGGATGGAGGGTTTGGGGGGGGGGGGGGGGGGGGGGAAGGTGTTTTAAAGGCTTATTTTACTTCTCATTATCCTTCTCTGACTCGGTTAATAATAAATTTACTTTATACCTTTAAATTTGAGCCTGTTTTGGCCTTAAAAGTGCTTTCTCCCAGTCCTTATCTCAATGCATAAGCCCTTTGTTACGGTTTTCGTGGGTACCTGGTGTTTAAACCAGTGTCAAACCACGATATATTTAAAATGATGGCCAGAAAACATGTATATTCACATATATGTATTTTTGATCACCATGCATATATTGGCATCATAACGCAACACGTGGGGGTGCGCTGTGTGGAATTCCAACTCTTTTTGATGTGTGGTACATGACACTGGTAGTTTTCCAGCTCTAGCATCTGCTTTAAAGCTCCAGCTCTCAGGTTCTATGGGTGAAGAACTGTTGGATGAAGCAAAAACTTAAGTCATTTGGGGTTGAGATCCTGCCTGCATCAGACAAAACAAGAAACACAGAAGGAACTGTTATAAGATACACTTAGAGCAAAGAATTTGGAAACTGAAAACACCATCTGTCATCCTGAATCAGTCTTACGGTTATTGAGTGGGAGGCAAGGGCCTAGCAATATTTGCAGGTACTTTTCCACCATAAACATAACATATACAGCAACTAATATTGACTAAAAAGAAAGTGATGAGTGTACTTAAAATCATGTAGTGGACAGAAGCCAGAGGATGAAACATGAACTATGAAACAAAGTAATTTTAAATTAAGATGACATAAATAACAAGTCAATGAAAGAGAATGCACATTTCTGTAACTGAAGCTGAAACTGCCAAAAAAAAAAAAAAAAAAAAAAAAGAAAGGAAGAAAAGGAGAAGAGAAGAGGAGAGGAGAGGAGAGAGAAGAGAAGAGAAGAGAAGAGAAGAGAAGAGAAGAGAAGAGAAGAGAAGAGAAGAGAAGAGAAGAGAAGAGACATTACAGCAGCTCAGAAAGTGCAAGTGAAACTGTGCAGTTTGATAATGTGCTAGGGTTAGACTGACCTGAAGAGGTGCAGGACAAAGCAGTTCCTGTTTTTATGGAGAGGCTGCTAGGGAAGGCTGGGAAATGCTGTTTGCTTTGATGAGCTTTCCCTCCTCAAGTTAGTGGTAAGTCCAAGTATTTTTCCCTGTACTTACACACTGTCAGTGCTGGAGAACCATGGAATCATATCTCAGTTTGGAGGGGACCTATAAGGAGCAATGGTTGGACTCCATGATCTTAAATGTCCTTTCCAACCTAAAGAAGTCTGTGGTTATGATCCTAAGAAACAAGAAATCACACAGTCTGACTCCAAAAAATGCATGTTGTGCTTCTTATATTAGGTGGGGTTTCTACTGACTATAAGAAAAAAACCCCAGAAACCAAAAAAGAGAATGTTCCTCCTCTCATCTGCAGGCAAATACCACTTCCTATTTTCAGAACGTATCTGTATTTTGATTCATTAGTACTACTCCTGTCCTTTCCCAGCTCTTTTAAGGCTTTCTTCTGTAGCCTGCCTTTTCCTAGTAGTCAGCACCATGTTTAAAGATCAAGACCTATGTACTCCCAACTCAAAATATTTTAGGCCAGTTCATCTACCTACAGTGAAGCTTTACTTCAATTTCCAACTACTTCTTGCTGGAACAGGGTGGGCTATGGAGATGCAGAACTGTGACTTTGTATCCCCTGGTTTTTCACTGCCTTTTGCCAGCAAAGGGGAAAGGACATTTATGCCCAGGAAAGACTGCCCTGACCCTGAACACCAGCAACCCAGCAGCACAGGGGAGGAACTGCACCAAACATATATCTGTGAAAAATAAAAATTCAGATATAAATTAATAAATACAAATATTAAAAAATAGATATATATTAAAAAATCTCAAAACAGGCTTGTTGTCAAAGAAGTGCTTGAAAGGGTTCCGTGATCCTCACCATGACGAAGATCCCTCCTCTTTCTCTCCTCTCCCTCACCTCCTGCCCCTTCTGTTGAGGAAATGACTTCAAAAAATTCTTTGCCCTTAGTTGAAGATTAACCTCCAGAATCTACTTCCCTGATTAACCTTCTGATTACGCCAGGTGATTAACTCTGACCACTGCTAATGGAGAGGCTGGCAGGCTTTGCTTTTATCCATCCGGGGATTTTGTATGCCTTGTTCTGTGCATCAGGGAATAGGGTAATGTTTGTCTCAGCCTACTTGAGGTAAAGAAGGTTTTTTTATGTAAACGCCTTGTCTTTGACTTAATACAAGCAATGCTGACACAAGGTGAGCACAAAATGCTCGGGGGTCCATAACTCCACCTGACTTCACCAGTAAAAGCTGGATGTGACACAAGCCATGGAATATCCCTGGAGATGCAGGCAGGCTCTGGGAAGGTATCGTACTTTGCAAGTGGAACAGGCTGCTAAATAGCACTGGAAACTGCAGTCAGGAATGTATTTTCTGCAATGCTAACCAAAGAGGAGTGACATTAAACTAGTAGTCAGTTTCCACCAATTTCCTTCTGCAGCTGTCATTTTTCTAGAAATCCCCACTTTTGTAGAAAGAACCGTTGAAATCATGTGTCTCTGAGTGATCTGCAATAGTTGCACCACTAGAAGGACTGTGTTAGAAATAAGCCAGTTTATAGCTGCTGATGAATCAATTGCATACATTTTTATTTAGAAGTAGCATAGAGCATACTTCTCTTTTATGCCCTAATACTTCAATATCTGCTGCTAAGGCTGTTTCACAGCCAAAAGAGTACCTGCCACACCTGTCACTAAATGCCACTGATCAAAAGCTTTCAAAGCCAGGCTGGGTACTTGGCTTGTGCCCCAGAGGTGTCCCCAAAGGACCTGACCTGCAGCAGCTGTGGTGGCACTGTGTTGGGGTTTTGGGAGTTCCTTTTCTGTTTTTTTCCCTCTTGAGGAATTTTCCCCATATATGTTGCCGGGGGACAAATTGCTGGATACTTGGGGACGACAAAGGGCCTAGCCACTAAGGGTGTGGTCCAAGAGGCTACTCTCTTTCACCTGAGTGTGTGGGCAGTGGGTGCTCAGCCTCATCAGCACTGCAGGCTTTCTGCTCTAGGCTGCCTTCTTTCTACCAGGGAAACCCCAGGATTCCCAAGCCCGCCTTCCCTGCCCCACTGGGAGCTGGGCTGCGGCCGCCCTGCCCCGCTGTTGCTTCAAGCCTTCGCTACTTTGTGGCCCCACACATCCTGCCTGCTGAGACCTCCAGGGGTTACCACTGCAGCTCTGGAGTTTGATACATCTCGTCTGCCACCCGGGATTTGTGCTCGTCCCTGTTGTTCCATCCTGCTGTTCCTGAGGGTCCAGCCGGACACTGGGATCGGCTGCCCAGGGGTTTGTGAAGCCTTTGTTCCATCTCTTCCCAGGATCCCAGGCCACCAGTGCCACGTGCTCCCTGAGCTCGCTCCGGAGCGCCCCCTGCAGCCGCGGGGGAACCATCGCACCTGCCCTGCTCACCGGGAGCCGCCAGCGCCCCTGCCGGCTGTGAGCGGAACTGCACCCGAGGGGAAAGGGCCTGACAGCCGAGAAGGCTGGGACTGGGTTTGTGATTGTTTGCTGTTACTGCCATAGTTATTGTTGTTTGTTTGACTTGTTTTGTATACATATATATATATAATAGTAAAGAACTGTTATTCCTGTTCCTCATATCTTTGCCTGAAAGCCCCTTAATTTCGAAATTATAATAATTCGGAGGGAAGGGGGTTGCATTTTCTTTTTCATTTCAAGGGAGACTCCTGCCTTCCTTGGCAGACACCTGTCTTTCAAACCAAGACACACTGCCACCCTCATCCCAGGAATTATCAGCCTGAGCCAATGGAAACAGCACAGCACTTGAACAAGGACTAGTGATGTGTTGCTCTGCACACTCACATTAAAAGCAAACTGCCTGTTCAACCAGCAGTCAAACACTGTTGAATTATGCTCAGTATGTCACACTGCAATGACTGGTTATGGAACAGCACTTCTGGATGGGACCGTAATTCTCACCCAGAAATGATGCAGAAGCTGAGCAGTTTTAGACTAACCAAAGCCATGCTGTTTTCAGCTATCAGTGAGCCCAATACCCTCTCAGGGAGTCTTACTTTCTTTTGATGTACAAGAACAACAGTTTGTGTTAATCAAGAAGAAACTTCCCAGCATTTCATTGCAGATGGTGTGGAGTTGTGCCAGAAGTATCTGAGGACAGGGAGAGCAGTCACGCTCGGTGCTTTGATGCCTGCTGACAGGCACTATTTCCGAGGAAAAAGCACAGCGTCCCTTTTTGAATCACAACGTTTGAATTACTATATTAAAGCAATTCAAACATTGACACCTTCAAATGAACAAGACACCAGCTGTGTTTTGGTTGGCATAGGAGGGGGTTGGATTAGTTGATCCCCAGAGGCCCCTTCCAACCTCAACCATCCTGTGGCTCTGCAGGCAAACACATGAAGATATTTAGAGCCAAAGTCAGGAGGAATCTGGCTACTGTGGCACATAGTTAAGCCTCCAGTTGCCAGAGTAGGACCTGCAGGCCCAAGTTAAGGTGCTGGCCCAAGCATCCAAAGATGGAGACAGCTTCCCTGGCTGAAGCTGGGCAGTGGAGGAAGCAGTATGTGACCTGAGAAGGGTTGTGGAGGGAGCCTGGTGGTTAGGGCTGCTGTCTTGATCTGAGATATTCCTAGACATCAGTAATTCTAATGGTTGAAGTCAGTAATAGAGGCACTTGGCAAGCACCTTACGCACAAAGGGGTGCCAGAGTTCACTGGGACTTCCTCAATACGTGGCTCAGACTCTTTCTCTGTTCAAGATTACAACAAAAGCTGTATAACATCTTCATAGAATCATCACAGAATCATAACATGGTTTGGAAGTGACCTTAAAGATCACCTCATTCTGACTCCCCTGCCACAGGCAGGGACACCTTTCCATAGACCATGTTGCTCAGAACCCCATCCAACCTGGCCTTGAACTTTCAGGGATGGGGCATCCAAAGCTTCTCTGGGCAACCTGTGCCAGAGCATCACTATCCTCACAGGGAAGAATTTCTTCCCAGTATCTAATCCAAACCCACCCCCTTTAGTTTAAAACCATTTAGGTATTGGAGTCCCTTTACCAGCATTATGAAAAGGACTTCAGTCTTTAGAGAAAAAAATAACTCAAGAACAACTCTTGTCTTGGGACCATGAAAAGTACCTTACTTGCTGCAATTAGAGAAGTTTTATATGAGATCATTCCTGGAGTTACATAGCTCATGGTGGGCATGACTTACCCTACTACCCACTTTCTCAAGATGGGAGCTTATTTTCCAGGCCCTGTTCAAATGCTCTGTTAATCTATATCATGGGATAAGGCATCTACCACTTCCTGCTCAAGGCCTGAAGGCAAGATAAACACTTGACATTCACCTAAAACAGAAACATAAAGTACATATGTGAATTCTGTGTACTTCAGGAGATGACAGAACCTGACTGGAAACTGTAATTCCTTGGTCTAGAGGACCAAGAGGCCCCCTAGAGAGAATACAACAAAAGACCTTGGTCTAAATCTGTACTAAATTTTAGCAGAATGGGCCCAAAAATAAGGATTTCTTTTAAACTTTCAATCTACAAAGTAGAAATAGGAAAACTTGAGCTGAATTCATTATATTTAAGTTACTTCATAGGAGGAGCTACTGCAGCTGCAGTTCCTGCTCCACTCTAGTTACACTTCAGCACTAAAACTAATTGTACTGACACATGTACATCCCACAGAAGCCACATTTTGACAGCGGTACCTGAATGGTGTTATCAAGGTTTGATATTAAAAACCTCCATTCCTACCAAGAAGAAAACACTCTGAAGCTCAAGGATGAAGTGGGTCCTTCATTATCATCCAAATAATTAATGCAGTAAGAAGGAGTAATTGAGATAACAGTTGAAGAAAAAGGAATTGTATTTAATATTTAAATGCCTAAGGCTAGAACTGCTACACAAATTGCATGATGAATTCTAGTGAAATAAGACGTGATCTGAGTACAAAAGCTGGAGGAAAAAATGCTCTCACTTTCCAGAGGCAATAAGGTAGTTTCACTATACAAAGTCTGAAAGTACAAAATCACCTGCATATCTTTCCCTCTGCACTGTGATCTCTGCTCAGTGTTGGGCATTCAGTAGTTCTCTCTTTCTGTGTGTGTTTTTCAAAAGGCCAAGGAAAAGTGCATAACCATCTTTAAGAACTTATTGCATCTCTCTTGCCACATTTGGCTACTTTTTCAAGTCATTCTGATATATGGTGGAGGTTTGGATGTGTCTTCTTCTGCATCTACATCCTGGGCCAGAAACCGATCTCTGAAGTTAAAAATTCTCCCCCCAGGGCCTGTGTGAGAAAAGAAAGAGAAAACCATTAAACCTGGTATAGATGTTTGCACAAAATCCTGAGGATCCTGTTAATCCCTTTGGTTAACAGGATTTTGGACTGGGATGTAAATCTTATTCAGAATGTTCCTTCCTCATCCCTGGTGAACATCCAGATACATGGAGGCAAAAGAGTTACTCACTTTGTACAGCACAAACCATTTCCACAGTCTGATTTTGGTCCTCACTAGGTTGCAACCATTCCTATGAAAAAAACAGCACCATCAAATACCTCACCTGGAAATTTGTTCAAGAAGATACACCTGAACTCATTTTAAAAGTCTGTGCAGTTCACTCCTCCTAACAAGTTTTAGTTTGAAAATTTAAAGCAGGCTCACGTTACCCACTCAGTGTCTTTATTCAGGAACAGCTGCCTTGTGGCCTGCACCCATTAACTCCTTACCAAACCAAATGGTCTGATGTACATGTTTAATGACACAGCATCAGAATTGCTCTAGTAGAGAAGTAATTGGTATTTATTACTGAGCTCACTTAGCAGAGACACTGTGTGCACCACCACTTGAGGCAGAGTCCTTATGAACGAGAAGTAAATGATATATGTCAGCACCCCTACACTTCACACACAGTACAGGAGATACTTTTATTACTGAAGTTCCAGTGTTTAAGTACCAGTGAGTATTCGTAATGCTGCACCAGAAGCAACTGTTGGCTTAAAGATGAGAGAAGCAGTTTTTGAGGACAGCAGGATTTATGGGAAATGGGACCACAGTAGCTTCACCACAAATGGTTTGGAAAATAGAGATAACCTATATTAGATCTTACGTGAGACTGTAAATAAGAGGAAGATAGTAAAAGGAGAAAATATAAGAAATATAAAACCCTTCTAACATCCCACTTGATTTCTTAGAATTACCCTGCATGACTGACGTAGGAGCTGAGACTAGATTTATAGGAGAAAAACAGACTTTCTCCCCAGTTTCTTCCCCTCTCACCTGCACTCAGTATAAATAAACTTGTGCCCTGGGCTCCTCACTCACCATCCCAGTTACACTGTCATAGCAGGAGCAGCGTGGAAGACTCAGGCATCCCAAGTAAGCCATGGCCAGCACAAAAAATGCACTGCAGATGGATACAGCCAGCATGGCTATGTTAGCACCCTTGACAACTTTATTGAGTACAAACCTCTGCAAACAGAAAAGGAGACAGTAAAGCCATATTCAAAAAGTGACACTCCCCACCAAAAAATAATCTAATGACTGCAAGAATGCTTTGATTGCCTGATAGGAGATTGATTCGTAGTCAGTGTTATTTAACATTTTTCTGTGTTCTGAAAAACAAACCAAGTGTGAACCTCAAACAGAGCAAGCAGTGAAGTAAGGCTGATGATTAAATGTAAGATGCTGTGCAATGGCATGGGGTTTGGAAATAGCTTTAACAATGAGTAAAAACCCAAGGAACGGCTGCTCTTCTTCATACTGAATATGAGAAACATCATCTTGCTGCACTGCACCTTATAGATTTGTCCTGCAATAAACTAATGATCAGCTTCATCTATCTGGAATGCCTTCACCCCCACAGCAAGCCATTGCTTGTAGGTTGGAGATACAAAAGGGCTTCATTACTTCTCTTCAGCTGTACTGTGGAGGATACACTTGAAATAACACCAGGTTTAACCAGCTGACCTGTAACTGCTGTTAACTTTATCACCTGAGGTGCCTGCTGGAAAGATTCGAGCCTTGAAATCACTGTCTCAAACCAGGGCAGGGATACTCTCAGCACATTTCCCTGAGCAGCACCAGTATTTTTTCATGGCTCAACCCACACCACCCCTTTGCACTCAGAAGCAAAAGCAGCCAACCTGACCTAGTGTCACCCCTCCTAGAAATCTGGTTCTGTTTGTAAGCCACATCTGGTACTGTTTGCAGATTAAGGGCATCATGTTCCCAGTAATAATCATTATATCAATACTTACAGTATGGATAACATGGACTGGGGCAGAACTCAGCTCCTCCTCTTCACCATACTTCAGTGTGAAGGAGCTGTAAACTATTACAATGAGGATGGCAACACAAGAGACTATGGAGGCAACTATCAGTACATTCACCTAGATAGATAGAGAATTTTAGTGAGAAAAAGAAGGGGAGCAGGAATTAAAGTTGTCGTTTGGCAAATACAAGCATTAGATGTAGTCTTTGACCTACCATAACAATACAATGTCCCCAGTAGCAACAGTCACTTAGAAGCCAAACACAGAGAAGTAGAGGTTTTCATAATACTGAGTTTCTGAGCTACAGCCGAGTCCTGAATATTAATCAGAGGTGCTTCCCAAAGACTTTGTCTTAGAGCTCTCTTACTTATATACAATATCCCCTGTTGGAGTTTACACGGCTGGAGAAACCTGACTAGGAAATGCAAGCCTCTTAACTCATTTCATATTTTAGTGTACACAGTGCTTAACAACATGGAGGACCACCAAAAGAAAAGCATTGAAACCAAGTGTTTTTACAGATTTTTGCTTTTTGTTAGGCCCAGTGTCTGTCTGCTACAGCAGAAAGCAAGGCAACACTGCATCCTCCTCTCGCTTATGAACACAGCAGCTTTTGTGAAGATAACTCAAAGAAATAAGCTCTTAATCCTGCAGGAGGACCAGTCAGATCATTCCCTCCTCATATTGCTTTTGATTGCCCCAACATATTGCCCCTGCCCCATACATACAAACACCCATCTGCCCCTCTAGCTTACAAGAAATGGATTCTTCCTCTGTGAGGAGAACAAAGCCAGGATGCCTGGGACTCCCATCACCTGTAGAGCACAAAAGGAGTTGGCAACTGGGAGACTAGTATCAGATTTGGAAGATAAACTGCTACAGAGTAATGAAAAGCCCTTGTTTTCAAGGCTTGGATCAGAGTAATGGCTGCATCAGACATGGGAAGAGAATTGCTCATATTCTCTTTTCCTCTGTAGCATCTCCTGGGGGGCAGGACACGGGTGAGATGCATCTTGCTACGTGCACAGCCTTGCTACTGCTAATTAGAGCTTTATGGGTAGGGCAAAGCAATGAAACTGATTGAATAAGTCTGATTTAAGGTGGTCCATATGCACCTTGTAGAGGAAAGAAATATACTAATGAAAGGAGATAGGTAGCCTCTGCACTAGAGAGAGCTCTTCAGTGCAATTTCCTTGCAGCATGGCTCAGGAGGGTAAATCAGGGTGCTGAATGCCAGGGAGCAGGGATACCTCCTGCCCACTCCTCACTGCAGTACCAAAATTAGGGGCACTGTGCTGTGGGACAGAGATCATCACCCAGATGCTCATCTACCCGACCAGAGAATGAAGTGTTTCCCTCCTAATCTTTGGTGGCTTCTCTGTGGTCACTAGTTCTGCAAAAAAAACCCCCTGTCAATTGTCACTATGCCCCATTTTCTACATTATCCAGCAGAAATGTATTTAATTTAGTTCCTTCAGAGGGAAGTCTGCTTGCACTCCTCTGCCTATATCATGATAAGGAAATTTTTATTAACTGAGTTCAAAGGATAAAACAAGGGAAGAGCTGGCAAGAAATCCTGGCTTCCCTCCCCACTACCAGTATGAGTACTAGGAGGTAGCAGTGGGGAGAAAAAGCACTGCAGAACAAAGCATAGCAAACATAGCATAGTTTACCATGCCAGCCCAAATTGGAGCTCTGGATTTGCCCAGCTGAGACTCTGTTCTGAAAATGCCATCTATGAACCCACTGGTGACACAGACAGTGCTGAAGGCTATCTGGAACATCCCCAGCACGACCATGTTCTTCTGGTTAAAGATGAAGTATCGATACCGATCCATTCTGCTCTGATTGCCACATAAACCCCCGAACACAGAGACTGGCGAGCTGTGCCAAGGCCTTCCAGGGTCGGGAGAATGGCTCTTCCTAGGCAGGAGAGAGAGAAGGGACAGGAGCATCAGCACCCCGTGGGCACCGGCTGGTGCGCAGGACCGGTACCACGAGTAGAGGGCTCACTCCTCAGTGACCGAAGGCAAGCGGCCTTTTGGGAAGTCCCTAGGGCTACTGCCTGGCAGGTGACTGGCACACCATTCCCGATGTTTCTGGAGCGGAATGTGGGATCGTCACCTCAAACCCCACCGCTGACCTTCTCCCTTCGGGGTTTCTGCAGCCCACAGAGGCGCAGGGGCCCGGGTTCTGTCCCATTTGGAAGTTAAGCTCTGCACCTCTCCAGGAAGGTGCTGCTGCTCCCTTCGGGCAGCCAGCGCAGAGCCCCGACCCTCCCCGTGGGTGCTGCCGGTCACCGCACGCCCTCTCCGGGGGCGGCTCCAGCCCCGTCTCCCGTGTCCCCTTGTTCCGTCCCGATCCCGCTGGCAGAGCCCTCACCTGCAGCGGCACCGGCCCGGCCGGCATTCCCCGGGCAGCGTCGGGAGAGCTCCTACTCCACGCCCGGGGAAAGGAGTTCCGAGCCTATGCCAAAAGAAGCCGGCGAGATCGGGAAATCCTGCCGACCCACACAGGGACGCGGCTACTCCGTCCGCCCCCTCCCGCCTCGCCTGCAGCCGGGAGCAGCCGCCCCGCCCCGGGGCACGCCCGGGCTGCCGGGACCTGGCACTCCACCCAGCCCTTCTCCACAGCAATTGCGCCTTTTTCTTTTTTTCCCCTGCAGCTGTAAGTGCTGTTTCACACGACACACGTGCGCAATACTGTGAGTTGGGGAAAGTGGCACAGGTTGCTCAGAGGTCTTGTTGGATGCCACATCCCTGGAAGTGTTCAAGGCCAGGCTGGATGGGGTTTTGAGTAACCTGTTCTAGTGGAAGGTGTCCCTGCCCGTGGTGGGGGAGCGGAACTAGATGATCTCTAAGATCTCTTCCAATCTAAACCATGTTGTGATTGTAAGATTCCATGAAACTCTACACATACAGTTAATGACTTGTGTGATCAGTTTGTTTAGATTGACAGGCAAAGGTTCCCCTGGCACATCGGTGCCCACTCTGTTGGAAAGAGCATAAGAACCCGTGCTGTTCGACAGAAAAGAGCTTGGGGGTGCCAGTTGATACAGCATGAGCCAGCGTGTGCCCAGGTAGCTAAGAAGGCCAAGGGCATCCTGGCCTGTATCTGGAATAGAGTAGACAGCAGGACTAGAGAAGTGATCATCCCCCTTACTTGGCACTGGTGATGCCACACCTCAAGTGCTGTATTTAGCTGTGGGCCACCCAGTTTAAAAAGGATTTTGAGGCGCTGGATCATGTCCAGAGAAGGGCAGCAAGGCTCATGAAATGTGTAGAAAACATGTCTTACAAAGAATCGCTGAAGAAACTGAGGTTGTTTAGTCTCAAGAGAAGGCTCAGAGGGAACCTCATCACTCTCTACAACTCCCTCAGAGGAGGCTGCAGTGAGATCAGTCTCTCCTGCCATGTCTGCAGTGAGAGGGCCAGAGAAAATGGCCTTAGACTGAGACAGGGGAGATTCAGATTAGGTATTAGAAAAAATATTTCACTGTTAGGGCAGTCAGGTGTTAGAATAGGTTTTTCCAGGGAGGCAGTGGAGTCACAAATGCCTGGAGGTATTCAAGAGGCATCTGGATGATGTGGTTTAGGGGTTACAGTGGTAGTGGCAGGCAGATGGTTGGACTGGATGACCTTGAATGTCTCTTCCAGCCTTTATGATTCAATGGTTCTATGATTCTAACACCCCCCCCAAGCACTTCCAGCCAAATCCTAACAAGCACACCACTAAAACCTGCCTACCCCTGAAACATTTTTAAGAAATCAGCTCACAGGTCAGGTATAATTTCTTTAAATAAACCCACTGCACCTCCACAGGGTACTGGCTTATTACACCAGGGCAGGACTGGAACACAGCCAGGCTGGGTGAAGCCAGCACATGGCAGCATCCACAATCCCAGTGTCATCTTCCACACAGCTTGCAAATACATACCAAGCACCCATTCTTCCAGCCCTTTACAACTGTGAAGGTTCAAGGGGCAATGTCATTTCTGCATCCTTGCAGAGAAGGGAGGACACAGTCTTTGTACACCTTACACCCAGCACAGGCAGGAGAGGCTCAGTTACCTCAGCAATTGTGACCACAAAGGAGCAGAAGGCAGGGCAGGCACTGAAAGCGCTGCCCCCTTCCTCACCACTCACCCAGCAGGGTGTGTACATGGAATTAGGAGACAGAGGAATAAGTTACCTGCCTGGGCACCCCTGCTGCACCTTCCCACTGCCTTAGAGGAAAATATACCACACCTTAAAACAACAGTTAACAATACTTTGGGTGGGATGTTCTTTGATACCACAACATAACTGAAGGCCATGTTATGTGCATTGAAAAAGAAGAGTAAGAAAAGCAGTGGAGGTGCCAGAAAAAAACAAGTGGTGTCAGGTATTCGTTCACTATTTACATAATGTGGCCTAGACGTGTTAACTGTGTGAAATCCTGCTCCTGTGCATCAGCAAAAACTGGTCACACAGGACACAAGGAAGGGGGTGAGGTCAGAGGATGCCCAAAACTGTGACACACAAATAATAAGGAGAGACAATTGTTTTCTTTTGAATATTTTATTTTTGCATTGCCTTCATAGCGCAATTAAAGCAATCTTTAAAATTCACTTATTACAAATGTTTGTCAAGTCTGTTTTTCTCCAGAAACACTTTTCTTGCTTCCTTGCACATACACCCAAACACACTATAAAAACCTCATTCATAACATCAAAGGAAGGGCAATCATCATTCACATAAACATCTTTCTTAGAGTCATCCGTTTTTTAAAAGTCATGAATAAACTTACAGATGTTCAGTAAGGCTCATAGTTCGAGTACAAACGTCATAAAACACCTATCAAGTACTGTATACAAGTTAGATACTCTGGGGTAAACTGTTAACACATGTATAAGCTTACCCCAAAGAATATTCTTTAGCACTTAGCTCTTCAGAACAGAGACACCCAGTAATTATGGGCTAAAGAGTATTAAAATAGTAGAAGGCCCAGCAGAAACTGTTACCTAATACACAATTTTAGTCTGGATCTTAGCTCAGAGTTAAATTTGTTACAGCTACAGTAGGAAAAGTTTTCTAGAAGGGAATCTGCAGAAAGGAGGGATGAGTTGTTTGTACGATATCATGAAGGGACAAGCTGAGACGTACGTCTTGAAGATGTGACTAGCCTTGCTATTGCAAGTATTTATGGCAACTGCAGGTAATGCTGCATAAATACTTCCCCCAATAGCAGAAATGACCATCTGTAAGGATCATTTGTTGCATCTCCCCTTAAAAAAACCAAACAAACAACTACTTACTGGTATTCAATTATACTTGCATCTTACAAAAAGACAACCCTTTCAATCTGGTTTAGATCTTACTATCTTTTTTGTTCAAATATTCATTCTACCATGAAAATATTTCATACAAACATGATTTTACATACAAATGTTAAAACTTGTGAAGCGGGTCTTCCCACACTCGTGATTTTATGGCTTGAACATTTAATTGCTTATAGTTTTTGTATAGATATTTCTCCCAGGGGAAAAAACCAGAGTTACAGTAAAATGGTAAAGAGAAAAAGGGCAGGAAGTTCCATTGCCCAAAGACAGAGGAGGGTCCATTCAAGAGAGAGAGACCCTAGTGTTCAAAACCTTTGATCTGGGGGCAAGTACACACGCACTCAATCTTGCATCTTTTTTTTTCTTTAATAAAAAATCCCTTATAAGACTGCTTAGAAATTCTTTGTCCAAAAATATAGTTCTCATGTTTCTAGTACATGAAGCAAAAGGAACAAGTTCACTGCAGATGAAGCCCATTTCCACCTGCAGGTGAAGCTGCTCCCATGCCTGCTTTCCTTCCTCGGATGCTCTTGGCACACCAGCAGTGCACTTCCACTGCACACCAGCAGTGCAGTGGAAGTGAAGAACAGGCATCTACATGCAGCACCGCAGCATGTAAGGAGACACTTCAGTAACATTGTTTCCAAAGCAATTTGGTTTTTTTAAGTGCTCGGGGGTGAATTCCTCAGGCACCCACAGCTCCAGCAAGTCTGCTGGGCCACAGGAGAACAAAGCAGTAGATACCCGGCTCTGTGTAATGTTACCTCATGCAACGGGACTGTTTTCCTGAAGACCATCAAATTGAGTGAAAGGACACATACCACAGAGGTCTCTGGGACAGAAGCAACACCGTTGCACCCCTGGCACAACCCAAGTGGTGAGTACTGGTTTGACTGAAGGACAAGGGCAGACAGCTGGGAAGGAAACAAAAAAGTGCAATTTCCATCATTTCCCAGTTTCTCTTACCAGATGGGATATGTTTGCTACTCTGCTCCTCCAGTGCCTGGAGGAGGGTGAGAAATCCTTGACAGAGCTCTTGCTTCCACACCAACAACACGCTACGAGAGGCCCAGGAAAGAACCCACTGCCATCTGTGTGCAATACTGCTGCATCTGGAAAGGCTGTGCCAAGGAGAAGCCTGCCTAGTTCCTCCCAAAACACACAGCCTCACCCCATGGCCTCCCAAAGTTCCCAAAACCTCCCTAGGAGCTCCACCTGATTAAAAGCATGAGCCATCCTAACAGGTATCGTGGCACCTATGTAAAAAAACAAAAAGCTCTCACAGATTTTACTGCTGAAAAGCCACTTCCATGTATTTCCTTTGACTTTTTCAGCAGTCAAGATTTACAGGTATTTATGTAGGGTAAGTTTTTATAATTAGTATAAAAAAAAAAAAAAGGAAAAAAAGCATTTTCAGATTTTTTAAAAGAAAATCAGGATCCCCAAAAGTAAAATTATAGCACAAGACTCAACTTCAGACACCCCCTCCACAGCCTAAGCCCTTTTCCTTTTCCTTCTTTTTCAGAGGAATGACCCCAGCAGCAGGCAGCTCTGAGCTGCAACTTTTCTGGCTCTCATGTCTCAAAGAGTACCCACTTCTTCAGGAAACAAAGTTTCTGTATTTTTGGTGACAAAACCCTGTGCTGCCACTGCAGGAAGACCCACTCCAGATTTTTTTGGTTTTTTTTAAAGAGACAATCAGCAGCCTCTAATACAGGGTGATACAGGCTTCTCATAGAGGAGCTCGAGTAAACCTCCCATCACAGAGAAGCCACGTGCAGCACTGCAGACCAAAGGCAGATGTTGGGAACTGATCTGTACCTGAAAAACACAGTAATTCAAGGTTCTTCTATGCTATTCTTTAGTCACGATGGGTATCCCAAGAGCCAGCTGCACACCCAGGCTCAGCTGACAGGCATCAGCTCTCCTCCCAGCTTGTGTGCCAACAGGAAAGGTCTTTGGGCAAACTCTAAGAAGTGGAGCTTCTTTACTTATTGCATATTCACCAGTAGTCAGCTGCATCCCACACACCCGAGAAGACTGCTGTGCAAGGTGATGCTTCCTCTGCCCCAAATGAAAACCGTGGTTGGGTGTGGGTCTCGTGTCTATGGATATGTCATCACACTACGATTGAGGAGCTTTGTGAAGCTGGTCTTGCCCTCTAGTGAGCCCCAGAAACTGGGCTGCAACACACTGACCAAGTTAAGGCATTATTTGGAGTTCTGTAACTAACCTGTGTTTGCACCAGCAGCTGCCAACGCACACTTCTGAAGGACACACTGAGCCCTTTCACCACCCAGTGGCAAAAGCCATCCCAGCCATTTCCACTCTAACAGACCAGGAAGAGAGAGAAAACAAAGAAGAGTTAACAGGCTTGGTCCTGAATCAACCCAAAGCAGCTCCATAATAACAACTTTTATAGAAGGTTGGTCGCTGAAGAAGGGCACTATAGAAGGACCAACAGATTTTACAGAGCTGAGAAGGATAGCAGAGCTAACAGAGACAACAGCCACAGCTGTGGCACACTACCTGCCAGGCTACACACACGTACAAAAGAATCTGCTTGACTCTCACCAAATTTTTTGTGAAGACACAGGATATCTCAGTGCCCCTCTTTACTAGAATTTCCCTATTTTAGGATACAGTCTTCAAGCCTGATGCACAAAGAGCACCTATAGTCTATTTATCTCAAAATCAGGCAGTATGAAGACCGACAAATCTATTAAAACATAAGCAACTCCACACAAAGAGGAGACTAGCAGAGGAATCAGAGACTGATCAGGAATGAAGGCAAAGGAGCTCTAGAGATCAGAACATTTTAAGCACAATTCCCCAGCGAGCACAGATACGCCAGCAGTCCAAAGCAGCTCATCAAGACTGTGGAAGGAGTTACCATCAATTCACAGCAGGGTTCAGTCATATCTTCATTCTGCTCTTCCCTGCACCTAAACTCAAGCCTCAACTTTGCGAACTTCATGATCCTGGCAGAATAATCCCCAAGATGCACATGATAGCTCCCTACCAGAGGCTTTCCTGCAAGTGGCTGATGACCTACCCATGGGCAAGTAGGGAAAGATGAAGTCATGCATATTTCTTTTTGAGAATCATTTACTGAAGCTGAGCAGCTGACTGACCTTTGCCAACTCCCTCTCACCTGTGAGGTTAGATGTGTCTCTGCACACTCAGGTTAGTCCCTGAGCTGTCACCTCTGACTTGGATGAGACGCAGAGCTGCAACCTGAGTGTCCAGCACGACGAGATGGGAGGTGTCACAGCTCACGTGCAGTGTGAGTGTGCACTGCTGAAGGAGTGTCACAATACCCTGAGCCTGCTTGTCCCCCGTCCCAGCACATGCACAGAGTAGCTTCCATGTAAACTGAAATGGTGAGGTGATGGAAAATGTTTATGAGCAGCCACAGGGATTAAACAGAGGCCCAGCTTAGAACCCTAGGTTCTTATGAGTAATTCCTAACTTTCCTCAGGTACCAGAGCAGGGATTCTCAGACTGCACATAAACAGCAACCTCATCCTTCCACCCGCAGTTACCAAACATTCTCCCTGCCCAGCTCCCCAGACAGCCAGACACCTCCAACAGTTCAAGCAAGCAACCAAAATGTGTTGCAATAGAAAGGTAGGTCTGATTCCCAAATAACTTATGTTATATATATACAAACTTTTTAAAACTACAAACATTTAAAGAAAGTGTTGCAAATGCATTTGAGTTTCTCCTAAGCTGCTAAACCCAAAAGAGAACATCAGAGTCACAGAAAGGCCCCAGTATCCAGACCAAGACAATACATTATTTGTCTCTTATACAGCATTAGACAAGACCAGTACAGTATCTGAAAAACTGCACGACAATTTCCCTACCCCTGAAAAACCCCAGAACATAGCCCTGCAGATGAATATTCACAAGCCCCCACTGTTGGGTGCAACAAAGCTATGGATTGATTGCTGTTGCTAAATATGAGCATCAAGTGATGTTTTTACATTCATTGTTTGTCCTTCAAAAACAATCCTTTAATATCTTTTCTTTAAAAAAAAGTCTTATTTTGATACCTGAAACTATATTAATTCACTGCGTCTTAAACCAGAACTACTAAAAGATGGCTATAAGGCTATGTTGTCTTGTCAAGCGAACACACAGAAAAGATACTGCTCTCCTTCACCAAGCACTACAGTCTCCCTCAAATACATGCACCTCCTTTCAGAGAATCCATGGGAGATCCAAGCATCTTTTGCCTTGAGAACTGGCCACTTGAACAGGTGAAATACACAAACCAACTCATGGACACTGATGCAAGTAATGTGCTCACCTTCCAGAACACGTACTTCTGAAAGTCTTTCAACAGCAAGTCTGTTTTCTCCTTTTCACAAAATCTTCATGCAAAGAACAGCTTCATTTGCATGTCATAATAATAAATTAAATAAAATAAGCCAGCCGTAAAGGCTAAATAAATACTAGGTTTAGACTTGTTGCTATAATATTTAGAGAGCTACAGAGACCAACACACAGCACTCTCACATACACACATAAGCCTTTCCACTAGTTAGAAAGGATTTTCTCCTCCAAAAGGGGATTTGTAGAAAGAACAACAGACAAGAGGAAAGGGGAGTTAAAATCCAGCCTCCTATATGCTAATAAATGAACTGCTCTATTGCAAGATTCAGATCAAAGGTTTAAAAAGGTAAAATTATGCTACTATTAGAGAATATCAAAATATTACTGTTATTATCACAAGTGGCATATATGCAAAATGCAGTTGCACAATAATGCCTAGGCAGAGAGAGAGCAACACTAAGTCTGCCGACTAAAAGTGAATGACATACCCATTTTAGTTTCTTTCTAGTCTTTTGGCATCTTTGCATATGGTGCAAAAGCAGAAGCTACCAGAGAATACCACACCTTGTATAGAATATTAAATAATTTCTTCAGATAAGACTGGTGCAATGCTAGCTATTTTTAAAATCTGCTATGAGTAACACAGTCAACCTAGTTAGTATGCAAGAAACTTATCTCTTAACACAGAACGCAAAGTTATGATGCAACAGCATGAACAATCCCTGGCTGTCCAGTTTTCAGTATAAAGGTAGTGCATAGATCCAAGTTTCTGTTTCAGTTTGCTGAATGGAGAAAGCGCTCCCATGTCACTTTTGCTGAGCAGCCTGGAAAGCTTTCAGTTCCAGCTGGTACCACTCCGGTGCTTCTGGCCCATTCTGCCCCACAGGGTTGTGATCGTACCCATAAGCCACTGTCAATTCCTCATCCTTCTCCACAGCCCTGATGGTACGGATACACTTGATGGGCCCAAAACGAGGATGAACAAACCTAGGAAAAAAAACACCTTTGCAAGGCCCAGCTGTCAATTCACATACTCTGCCAGTCCCTTTTACAGTTTCAGAATTCACTCACTTCAGAGCAATATTGCATAATCTGATATCGAATTAGCACACTTGAGTCAACCTCATAAAGACTTAAGAATAAGAGCAAAAATACTGATTTATCAAAGCATCGGTAGTTCAGCAAATATAGCACAGTTTTAGCCAAGCTAGGATTTAGGGAGCTGTGATTATGCATTTTACAATCAAGAAGCAACTCATAAAATTCATGACAAAACTAACAAGTGCAAACTTCAAGATACTCCATGGTGTAAGTCCCAATAGACATCAAGCACCCATAATGCCAGCCCATTTCCAACTCAGCCTAGGTGAGCAGAAACTCCTTCAGTGCCTCAACTCTTTACTCTCAGCCCGCCACTGCTCCTCATCCAGCTGCCCAGGGCCCCCGTGTGAGCACAGACAGCTGGGCTGCAGCTTCTGCCCCAAAACACAGGACTGTACTTACGGGTCATAGGTGCAATTAGGAGTGAAGGAATGGTTGGCCTTATGCCCCAGTGAGGCACAGTACTTGGCAGCGTGGTTGTATGGCTCTGGCACATCTATGACTGTTTCATCATCGAGGGATATTGTATTTCCATTGAGGGCCCAGTCTCTGCTGTCTACCTAGTTTGCAAGGCAAAAATCCAGTGTCTGTGTGGAGGGGTCAACTTTGTCAGCAGTTTGAAAGCCAACATTCAAAACACATGCAAATAAAGCTTTTCATGGGTATATGTAATTAAAAAAAACAACCCACACTTTTAAAAATCTGTACATAGGTGAGCATGCACTTTCTTTCAATTAAACTCCATTGTGTTAAATCAAGGGTGGGAAGGTGGTGGGAGTAAGATCCTACTATGAAAAGAAAATTTCAGAAGGTGCAATGAAAATTCAGACTGACTTTTTTCTCTTCTTTACCTCCTGGTGTGTAATTCGCACTCCGTTATAGAAGGACATCACTGTACTGGCTTCTGCTGCTATTTTTGAAAACAATCCTTCTCCAGCACTGGAAATGAGAGAGACATCCACATACACCCTGCAACAGGAACAGGGCATAGAATTAGCAAGTGGCTGCAGTATTAATTTTCAAGAAGTACAACGCTACTGGAATAAAGCCTAATACTTCAGTATAACAATAAAGCTAATAATAAACCTAATAACATTAACAACAAAACTTCTTCTCATCATCATCATCATCTATATGGAACTCCTTCCCTTCCTCTTTTCCACATGTTCTATTTTGCCAAGACTGAGATTTGGTGGGAAGCTTGGGCTGACTTGGAAAATTTTTTTTTTTTAAAGTGCCAATCTACTGTTACTGCACAATGATGGCTTCAATTCAGGAACACCCTCAATAACATATCAGAACCCCAGCAGTCCCCACAGAGCTGGGGTTGCTGGTATGTACATGCACTGAGGAGCAAGAGTTCTCAAGGTGAAGCACCACATCTTCAAGTACTCGATGGAAATTAAAGCAAGTCTTTTACTAATCACTTATTTAGATATTTCAGAGTATCAGAAAGAGCCTATGGTTGAGGTACACACAGAACAGGGCTTCCATTTTACACACCCTTACACATCTTTTAAGTTTTGGATGAGAAAAGGTTTGCAAAATTAGGCCCTAAATATGTACCAGTAAAGAAATATGTGGAGAAGAAAAAAAAAGCCTACCTCTCTGATTCATAAGGATCAGGAAGAAGGGCATTTGTAGAAATGCAGGATGAAGTAGATTTGTCAAAACTGTATGCTGGGCCTAAAAAAACCAAGAAATCAATGAAGGAGATAAACTAATTGGCAATACTGAGAGTATGCAATCCTTAACTTAATCCAGATATTCAAAAATTTAATTTTAATGGCTGTAAAGAATATATGTTACACTTCCAAAAAAAGGTATTAAACAGAACTGCACCTGTAAAAAGCCTTGAGATACTGCTTTGTACACTTGCCTCTGCCACGTGCTCTGAGCTCCTTTGTTCTAAGCGCGGGCAAAACCAAACGTAACTCAAACTCTTTAGCAATGTCTGATTGGCCGGTCACCCCGGGTCCGCCCCCAGTCCTCCCCTTTCCCCTTCTCCTAATAAAAGAGATAGTCGAGGGAGGCCCCGCCCTCTCTTGGCTTAGCTATCTTCCTGTGAACATCTCTGGTTGTCTGTCTCATTTGAAAGCTTCTAACTGCAGGAAATTGAGTGAGCAGGGAGCTATATTTCTCCCTCTTTGCTTCTACTGATGGTATTTGCTTTGCAGCTGATACAGGTACCGATTTTAGAAGTACTAAAGTGCTAGATTGCCCGTGCTACCTCTCTAGGCTGCTCAAGGCTTTCTAAGGCATTAAAGTACTAGCCTAGCCAGTATAAAGCTGAAGAGATACCTTCCACATCTGGCGCCCAACGTGCTATCTCTGAACTCCGGTTCTGAGAGACTTTCAGGGTGTCCCGGCAGCTGCGTGTCTGCTGGAGTTAGCTCTGCACCTCCTGCCATGCCAGCTCTGTGTAGCGAGCTGTTACTTTTTGTGTAACATCGAGCCCAGAGCCTCAGCCTGTACCCTCCCCCACGCCACATGGCGAGGGAACGGCTGGTAAGCAGAAGACCCTTCTTGCATGTTTTTTTTTCTCCGGACCTGCTTTCCTGTGATAAATCCAGAATTCTGGTGAGTATTTCCCTGCTGGTTTAGGGGCTCCTGTCTTAAGCTGGTGCCGGTGCAAACTTTCTCTTTTTTTTCCTCCTTTTTGGCGAGTTGGGGTTGAGGTTTGTGGTGGTGCATTCGTAATGGGATCTGAAGTTTCTGCACACCATAGAGAAATATACCACCAAGTTCAAAGTTACCTTTCTTTAACTGGGCATAAATACCCTAAAAATCTAGTTCAATCTTTTGTACAATGGCTTTTTCAGTACTTTCCTAATCTGACCTCCAAAGACATAAGATCTGCTGAATTTTGGGATAAGGTGGGGAGAAAACTCTCCTCTCTTAGGTGTGCAGGAAATGAAACAGTTTCAAAATTCTTTCCTCTCCTGTTACTAAGTTACAATTTGCCAGAGAAAAAAGCAGTACATGAAAAGCCTCTGAAAAGCCCCCTGTTAATTCCCTTACACCCTCTTCCAACCCCTGTGTCCCCGACCCCTCTTCCCCTACGCTGGAAAACACAGCTAGAGCAGACTGCTTTTTAGCACAGAAGAGCTATCGTCCTCCTGGCTCACCCGTGTTTCTTCAGCACCCTGCCTTGGACGGGAATCTGGAGCCCGTCCCAGGACCTTCCCAACTCCTCTTCTCCACTCCTTTGTCCCCAGTTTCTAGCCCTCATGTTTCAAGTGTGTGTAAAAACCCCTTCTCCCCTGATCTCTTTGTTCCCAGGGTCAGCCATTGCCATGTGCTCGCAGCCTGGGAAAAAACCCCTCCCCCAACCCCTTTTCTCTGAGTTTGTTTGTCCCCAATAATGGCGGATGCCATGTTTCTTCATCCCCAAACTACACCTTCCACAATCCCTTTCTCCCCCACCCCACAAATCCCTTCTTGTCCCCATCCCCTCCCACTCCCGCATCAGAACCTGACCCCGCCCCTAACCCCACCCCCACAGTGTCATGTTTCACCCCTCCCTCTGTGCCTGCCCATGACTCAAGTACCGCCCCTGCCTCCACTCGCCACCCCTGCCCCTCCACTCCCCGTCCCTGCTTCCCACTGTCCCGCCCCAGGTTCCCACAATCCTGTGACTACCTCTCTAAATCTGGGAACCCATGGCTACCAGGAAGTAACTCCAACTGCTTCTACTACACTCTCTCAAACCCTGACTGGAAACCCTTTCCTTATTCTAATATTAAGGATTTGTGCAAGGCAATTAAGGAGTTTGGAATGCATAGTAATTATTTTAAGAGCCTTTTAAGTGCTACTTTTGCAACTCACTTGTACCTCATGATTTACTTACATTGATGCAAACTCTTCTCACACCTGGTGATTTTATGATGTGGAAAAAGCAATGGAAAATAATTTTATCTGATTTATTAAAAATTTTGTGGCAAACTCCAGATAATTACCTGGACTTTGAGAATAATTATATCACATTAGACCTTTTATCTGGTGACAATAATATGGCAAATCCTCAAAAACAAGCAATGCTTATCCCTTGTCCAGTTCTTACTGAAATCACACGTGCTGCTGAAAAGGCCTTAACATTATTACCATCTCAAACTCCTAACTCTCGTTATACCACCATCAAGCAATTGCCAAATGAAAATATTATTCACTTTTATAACCGTTTGTGCGAAGCTGTCTCTTCCCAGGTCCCTAATCCTGACCAACAAGCGCTCCTACTCGAACTTCTCCAAGTTAATACGAATGATACTTGCAAACAAGTCATCCTCACTCTCCCTCTGCATCCTGCTCCTACTGTTGAATCCATCCTTGAAGTCTGTACAAAGAAGGTGCAGCTGAACACAGCTGCTCCCCTATTGAAAAAAGTGGGGATGGTTGGGGAAGTTGTGGAGAATGCTACGGGTACAGGGGAAACTCAATCGCGTAGTAACTTTATATGCTATCGTTGTCAGAAAAAGGGACATGTAGCTTGCAATTGCAGAGCGATTATAACTGCTGATAAAAACTCTCCAAAGACTGTTTCCCCAGGTCAACAGCAGGGAAACTAGCGACCCAACGCGTCCTAACAGCTCCTCGTTCAGACATAAATAGGGCTGCAGACAAACCAACTTGGACTTCTGGACTCAGGTTTAAGGTAACCTGTGATAAAGCACACCATTTCAACAACAACAAACAGACTGTAATACCCACCCATCTCATTCCAGAATGTGGACTACATGCCAGACTTCACATACCTTTTTGTTATTGGGGACACTCGGGAAACACCTGCTGGGATAGAGGTTACACCCACACTCATGAAAATGGATCAGAACGGGTGTTCTAACCTAATTGTACAATGTATATATCCGCCGTACTTTATGCCAAAGGGTCAAGTCATTGCACAGGCCATTCCACTGCCCAAATACCTGCCCACAGATGGTCATATCCCAGCCATCTGTTGGACTGAGGTTTTGGGAAACAACAAACCTGTAATAGAATGTAAGCTCCATCACAAATCACAAAAAATCAGTATAATGGGAATGATAGACACAGGTGCTGATGTGTCTATCATTCCATTTGATAAGTGGCCTGCGCAATGGGAGTTGCAATCTCAGGACATCATACAAGAGATTGGAGGTACCCAAATTGTGAAGCAGTCCAAAAACACCATTCAAATTGAAGGTCCTGAAGGACAAATAGCGACGCTTCGTCCATATGTCCCAGACACCAAATTCACCCTATGGGGAAGGGATGCCATGTCTCTGGGGAACAAAAATCGATATCACCCCTAGACGTCAAAATTTTCCCTTGCAGGCTGCTGGAGCAGAGTGCCATCCACATAAATTAACTTGGAAAACAGATGAACCCGTGTGGGTTAACCAGTGGTCGCTAAAAGAAGAAAACTTAGAGGCACTCAAAACATTAGTAGCTGAACAATTGGCTAAAGGAAATATAGTTCCAACTAACAGCCCATGGAACACACCCACGTTTGTAATACAAAAACCGGGAAAGAACAAATATAGGCTACTCCAAGATCTTAGAGAAATTAATAAGGTTATTGAAGACATGGGACCCCTTCAACCAGGTATGCCGTCACCTTCAATGCTCCCGCAACATTGGCATTTAGCTGTTCTTGACATTAAAGATTGCTTCTTTCATATTCCACTCCGCCCTGCAGATGCCCCTCGATTTGCATTTTCTGTACCATCTCTTAATCGTGAAACTCCCATGGAACGTTATCATTGGCTTGTGGTTCCCCAAGGTATGAAAAATTCCCCAACTCTCTGCCAAGAGTATATTGCTAAAATTCTATCTCCCATCCGTGCCAAAGCAGAGAAAGCCATCATCCTGCATTACATGGATGATGTGTTGGTGTGTGCTCCCAATAATCAGTATCTCGAGCAGACACTTAACATGGTGGTTGAGGCCCTAGAGGCCAAGGGCTTTGAATTACAACCTGAAAAAATGCAGAGAACAAGCCCTTGGAAATACCTCAGACTCAAAATCACAGAAACCTCTATCACCCCAACACCCGTCACCATTAATAATAACCCAAAAACACTAGAGGAAGTGCAACAGATCTGTGGGACACTGAAGTACTTAAGGTCCTGGTTAGGACTCACCACAGAGGATGTAGCTCCTATTGCAAACCTGGTAAAAGGGGAAGGTGGTCCAGTATCCCCTAGATCCCTGACAGAAGAGGCAAGGCAGTCTCTTAAAAAGATACAAGAGCTCATTTCCACCAGACAAGCACACAGGTATCAGCCCTCCCTACCCTTTAAGCTTGTCATTCTAGGGAAGGTACCACGCTTTCATGGCCTCATATTTCAGTGGGACAAAGAGCAGAAGGAACCCCTCATCATAATTGAATGGGTATTCCTTCCACTCCAACCTCCTAAAACCATCACACAGCCACAAGAACTAATGGCAAAAATTATCATGAAGGGTAGAGCAAGGCTCCGCACCCTGGCAGGATGTGACTTTGCATGCATCTACTAACCTGTAACAACTGATGCATTAGATCACCTACTCCAAAATAATATAAATTTACAATTTGCGTTGGATAGTTACTCAGGCCAAATCTCCAATCATTACCCAAAACATGACATGTTTAATCTGCCATTCTCTTTCATCCCTCGAGAGATGCAAAGTAGAAAACCCCTTGATGCGATTACCATTTTTACCGATGCTTCAGAAAAAAGTAAAAAGTCCGTGGTCACATGGAAAAATTCACAGACGCAAAAGTGGGAATCTGACATCAAGGTAATCCAGGGATCACCACAAGTAGCTGAACTAGCAGCTGTCGTTAGAGCATTTGAGAGGTTCAAAGAACCCTTTAATGTGGTCACAGACTCAGCATATGTAGCTGGAGTAACTGTTAGAGCTGAGCATGTTCTCCTAAAAGAAATCTCAAACAAAAAAATTTATGATTTGCTCTCAAAATTAATTTATCTGGTTTCCCACAGAGAGCATCCCTATTTTGTCATGCATGTGAGGTCACATACAAACCTGCCAGGATTTATTGTGGAAGGTAATCGTAGAGCTGATGCTCTGGCTATGCCAGCAGACATAGTTCTATCAGCCAACTTACCAAAGCTCCCCCAAGTTTTTGAACAAGCAAAATTGAGCCATGCCATGTACCATCAAAATATTCCTGCTCTTATCCGCATGTTCCATCTATCGCGGACACAGGCAAAAGCAATAGTGGCAACATGTCCCAACTACCAGAAGCTACAGCTTCCATCACTGGGCATGGGGGTCAATCCCAGAGGCATTAATAGCGGTGAAGTGTGGCAGATGGACGTCACACATTTCCCTGAATTTGGGAGATCAAAATACGTTCATGTTTCTATTGATATACCTTCTCTGGTACTATGTATGCCTCTGCACATGCAGGTGAAAAGGCTAAGGACGTTGAAAAACATCTTGTCCAAGCTTTTGCTGTGCTCAGTATACCTAAAGAGATAAAAACTGACAATGGACCTGCCTACTCCTCTCAGGAATTTAAAAACTTTCGTCAGCAGTGGGGATTTCAACATGTTACAGGTATTCCTCACTCCCCAACTGGACAAGGCATTGTCGAACGTGCCCATCAAACCCTCAAGCGAATGCTGCTACAACAATCAGGGACCACCAAACTCAACTCACCTGTCCTCAGACTCAGCAAAGCACTGTTTACCATAAACTTCCTGAATGGCACCTTTGAGGATCCAAACCCTCCCATCTATCGTCATTTCCAGAACACCAGGAGACAGAAACTGCAGGAAAATCCAGAAGTCCTGATCCGGGACCCAGAGACTCAAAAAATCCAAGGACCACACAAACTTGTAGCTTGGGGACGTGGGCATGCCAGTGTATCTACCCCTCAAGGACTGAGATGGATCCCAGGGAAATGGGTAAAACCTTATGTCACTTCCTCAAAAGTTAAGGAGGTTAAAACTGCCTCCTGGAAGAGACGCTGTAAAAAGGATCCTGATTTTGCACCCTCATGTAAACCCCTACTGCAGATTTTGATGTTAATCCCTTAAGTTAAGTTGCACTGTTTTGCGCTCAGGTTTTGCACTGTATTTCGTAAATCTTCGTCCTGATACTCCATGCCATAGATGTCCTGACTAAACCCCTGAGTTTTGACTGGGCAACTAGTTTAAAGACATCCTAGGTACTGTCGACTTGTAGGGATGATAGATTCCAATTATGTTTTGCACTGTTGTTTTGTTACTGTTCTAGGCACTTTAAATTACCAAGAGTTACAACCCAGCTTTAAAGAAAAAAAAATAGGAAATTGTTGCTGCCTGTTCTGAGCTTCCCCTCCCCCCTCCCAAAGACATGTGCTCTGAGCTCCTTTGTTCCAAGCACGGGCAAAACCAAATGTAACTCAAACTCTTTAGCAATGTCTGATTGGCCGGTCACCCCGGGTCCGCCCCCAGTCCTCCCCTTTCCCCTTCTCCTAATAAAAGAGATAGTCGAGGGAGGCCCCGCCCTCTCTTGGCTTAGCTATCTTCCTGTGAACATCTCTGGTTGTCTGTCTCATTTGAAAGCTTCTAACTGCAGGAAATTGAGCGAGCAGGGAGCTATATTTCTCCCTCTTTGCTTCTACTGATGGTATTTGCTTTGCAGCTGATACAGGTACTGATTTTAGAGCTACTAAAGTGCTAGATCACCCGTGCTACCTCTCTAAGCTGCTCAAGGCTTTCTAAGACATTAAAGTACTAGCCTAGCCGGTATAAAGCTGAAAAGATACCTTCCACACTGCTTCTTGATTTTTTCCCCTCAACATTCTAGAGTAACAGTACTAACACAAAAAGGTGATACATTTGTCCTTCAAATTACCAACTTGTAGAGGATGACTGGACAATCTTTCAAAATACACCCTCCCAGTGTCTCTAAATATAATTTAAAAGTAAAGCAAAATTTAAAAGGATATATTCAATAGCTCATTAAAAAAAAAACCAAAAAAATCCCAAAAATTTGATTACTGCAAATACGAGATATTTTCTAGTCCAAATCCTGAAGAGATTTCAGCCAGAAGACAGCATTCAGTAATCAGAAAGCACCCTTGCTACAGTCAATTATTTCTTGCCATTAATAAGCAACTCAGTGGTTCAGCTCTAATTATATTCTTACAGAGGACTATCTTGGAGCTAGATTAAGAAGATGGTGGAAATAAGATGGGAAAAAGCCCCACAGAACAGAATACTACGAAGTGTGATAAAAGGCCCTTGTCCCTGGTGTCCAGGATCTGCTCTGGCTGAAGGCAGCCTTCATCGTATTTACAAAGCACAACTGCACCATCTTAGAAAAAAAGATTTAAGATAAATTTTGACTTGCCATCATAACTGAGCAATTTAAAAGATAAGCTCACATGCATTTGCTTGTCAATACCTTTTCACTGAGCTTTATGTGCCTATTTCATAGCAAGTGAGACAATTTTTGCTGGCAGAGCAATAAATGCTTTAGCACAGTCCCTCCTTGTTACTGCAGCTTAACCCACACTCCTCCAAAACATCACATACACCTCAGAGCAACAAACCCACACCAGAACTACAGGTTCAAGCCACTGGAGAAGGCACCACCCTGCTCCTATGCACTTCACAGCCACTTTCTGTCAGCAGGACCAGACACGCTGAGGGGTGCTGGTGAATCAGACTGTTAGACAATGACTGAATTTGGTTCACTAATTCCAATCTCAGCCCAGCAACGCAGGTGCCAGAACATTCACAGTGCAAACACTGACTTGCACAAACCCAGCTGACAGAGCTACAACCAAATCAGGGCCCCCCCCTCTCCTCTTGCAGTTATTTCACTAACTGTGGCTGTGCCTGTAGCTGTGCCACCATTAACAGGGTGAACCGAGCAGGTTTTCCAGCTGGCACAGAGGGCAGTGGGGTGCGTGACAAGCAGGACTGTGCCCATGAGCATAGGAGTAAGAGAAGGGCTATGAAATGCAGTTGGGCAGGACCATGCAGGGGGCACTTCCCATCTGTTCCCAGGGCAAAGATCACCTTCCTCTCTGCCCAACGTTGTGACTTGGAGAAAGGGCCCCTCACTAACAGCCTGTGTCATCACAGCCAGTCTGAAGTGGGGAATATCAAAGGAACCAAGCTGTCTGCAGCAAAGGGCTGGTAGCAGGAATACAAGTTTGTGTTAGCTGAACTTACTGCCTGGTACTAATTCAAATTGAGGTTTCCCATCCTCCACAGCTGTCAGAGTTGCCAGTTTTGCTTCTATCATTTCTCCATCTATAAACCTTCCAGAATATGCAGTCTTTCCATCAGGATACACATAGGCTATTTTCTCTCCAGTCATCTCCCCTTCTTCATTCACTTCTCCCACAAGGCTGCCTCCATCCTGAGAGCACAGGCAAGAAAGAAAAGGCAAAAGCATTTAGTTAATACTTTACTATCCTTGATGGCTAAGATTTTCAGCTTTTTATATTTTTCATGTATTTGTAGCTTTGTAGATTGCAAATGCATGGCTGTATCTTCTAGTACTTTTCCTATCCTTTTTCCCTACATTTAGGAACAATAAGCTAACCTTCTAAACACATTCCTAAAATATTCTTTAGTCTTACTCCAAGAAGAGTACCAACTACAAAGACATGCTGTTTTCCAACCAGAATCTGGACCAGACATAACAAAAGTGGGGCAAAGAAGCCTCTGGACTGCTTCCAGTGGGGCAGAACCTCAGGAATTATTACCTAATCAACTAACCTTTTAATTGGACAATATATGATAGGTATGCTAATCAAGAAACCATAGAAAAATGGTGGAATTACTGTACCACGTGCAGTTTTCACCATATTGAGTACCTGAAAGCTTTCAAGTAAAGGTTTGCTTTTATATTCACTCTAATGTTGTTAGGAAGATCTATTTTATTTTCTAGGCAACATCCTCAGTAAATGAAAAGGGTTTTCCCCAATTTTTTAAAAATGCAACCGTAAGTTCAGATGTGAAATTATGAAAGTGAGGGAGAAACAGACACACGAAGAAGCTGGATGAAGTCATTCCAGTTAGGATAAAACTGATTTTCTATGCTGTTTAAAATCAGCAAAACCTAAGGCCTTTTGTTCCAGATGACAAATATTCAATTTCACTTGGTGAAAGTTTTATGTGTACAGTATGCAAAACAAGGACCAAAGCCACACAGATGTCCAAGTTTGATTACAATGATACTGTGCTAGAGGAAAAAAAAATTAACTTTGCCTTGCTAATTCATGGAACCTCTAAAGACTTGAGCCTATTAAGGAAAAATGATTCCCGGAGAGTTTCTCTGTCCTAGAATGACCCCCAGTATCAGGTGGGGCTCAGGGAGAACAACTGTTTGTGGAAACAGTGAAAGGAAAGATGTGTGCTAACGTCTTTACAAACAATTTGATGGGTGTTAACGTCTTTGAAGGGGGTCTTAAAGCCTCTACTGACTTTGGGCAGCAGGTTCGTTACGGGGCTGGACAGTTTGACTCCTGAAATAGATAAGGGTCTGCACAAGCTTGAGCTTCTGAACTTTCAGGTAAAACAGTAGGTTCAAGGGGGGATGTGGGGTAGGCGGTTCGGGAAGGCTGTACCTTCCTAGTACCTCAGCCAGTGGGGAAAGGAAGAGGGCCAACATGCGGCTGGGAGTTTAGGATAAAAGGCGGCTGCACCCTCCAAAACCTTGAGAGAGAAAACCCACAGGTGCGTGTCCAGTGGACTCTCTCCCTTTATTCGAATAAAGTTACAGGACTCCTCTGTCTCCTTTTTGGACATAAACCTCTGGCGTTTGTGGATTTTCCTGACAACAGCAACGCTTTTCCTCTCCAAGGTTTACACATTTCAGCCCTGGGCTTTGCCATCTGTGATTTGCCTGCAGCTCAGGTTAGGTCTGCAGAGATGCACACATTAGCACAGGTCTAATCACTTGTTGGGGATTAGGATTTTTCCTTTTGTTTCTTTCTCTCATTGATTTTTGTCCCATCTGTTGCTAAGAAACAGTAACTACCGATACTTAAGAGAACAAAAGATCTGGCCAGAAGGAGGGGGAAGGGTGTAGCTGGCTATTCTCTTTACCTTGGTGGGGGTTTCTCTTGGGAAGGGCAAAGATACCGTGAGATTCTGGCCGGGTGGGGAGACGGGGGCTGGGCTGGGCTCCTCTGTCTCACTCTCTCTCGCTGTCAGCATTGGAGAGAAGACAGGCTGCGGTCACTGTGGGGAGAATTCGCCACCACTGCAAGGCTTTGTCTCCTGCTGTATTCTCCTACCGTGAGTGAAGCTCTGCTCGTAAGAGCAGACATTGCACTGGGACCTTATTAACACCCCACCTCACTAGAAAGGCCCCTCACAATCTACTGGGGTGCCTCAAGGGAAACCCTGGGACCCGGAGCCCCAAGCCCCTCCGAGGGAGCTTCTCCCGGCCGTGTTTGGCAGCCTGGCTGCTGCTGCCCAGCCCTGCTGCTTCTCTGCCATGGCTCCGGGTTTTTTCACTACACTGTAGCCCTGCACCCCCTGCCTGCCAGGACACCCTGCAACTCCTGCTACTTTGATTTACTACTCCGGCACCTGCTTGTCCCTGCCGTCCTGGCCACCACTCCGAGGCTTCCTGCTGCAGCCCGTTTTCACCATCCAGCCCGCCCGCCATTACCATGTGAGGGAGATGCAGCTGAACTCGCGCCACAGCGCCCCCTGCAGGCGCGGGGGAATCATCGCAGCCACCCTGCCCGGCCGGGAGCCACCAGCGCCCCTGCCGGCTGTGAGCGGAACTGCACCCAAGGGGAAAGGGCCCGCGGCCGAGAGAGGCTGGCACTGGCTTCTGGTTCTGCTTGCCGCTGCTGTTGTTGTTTTTGTTTGTTTGCCTTGATATACATGTACAAACTAGTAAAGAACTGTTATTCCTTTTCCCATATCTGTGCCTGAAAACCCCGTAATTTCAAAGTTACAATAATTTGGAGGGAAGAATATTGTCCATTCCAAGGGAGGTTCCTGGCTTCCTTGGCAGACACCTGTCTTTCAAACTGAGACACCACTTCAGGTATTTATTTCAAAAAAGACAAGGAAGCATCTCCAAATAACACCCTGGAGCAAGACCAGCAGGTATGATGTGGAAACAAACTGACTTATATCAAAACCACTGTGCACAGGCTCTATTTCAAAGTGACACCATTTTGTTCAACTCCAAGGATGAAAGAGTTTCAAGCATGCTGTAATAGGGAGCAGTGAAGCTTCAGTGTGGGGAAAAAATTGTGCACATAGCATCCTGCATAGAGTCATGAGGAAACAATCAGTTCCATGGCAAAGGAGTTTTTTTGGAACACGTTGCATCCTTTAGTCTGGCAAGATGATAATGGTAAACAACCTCTAATTATCCACATTTCCAAAATGTACAGCAACACTTTGTCAGCTGGAAGATGAAGCAGGAACACATGAAGTGAAGGGTCAGCAGTGTGTATTTTATACACTAGGACTGAAAAACTTTTGGCAGCATATACCAAGCATTTGTTGATCCTAATACATGCTTAATGGCAACAGTGAAAGCCTGTAAATAAAATGAACAGCCAGTAATGGTAAGCATTTAGTAATCAACCTGCAACTTAAGTTTGTGCCATATGTAGCACAGAATTAGACTGGGTTTTGACCAGCAGCCTAATTACAAGCAGATGTTACCCCCTTCTTGGCATAAGGTAAGATTGAAAGGTTCAACTCTGCTGTGTAAGGCTGAATAGGAATGATATTTTTTAAAATTTTGCATCAAAACCTCCCTAAAAACTAGTACAACAGTCATCGCCTTAACTAGCATGGTTGTAAAACAACATATAAATTAAAAAAGATAAAATACTGACTTGCTTAATTAGCAAATCACTGGTCCACAACTCCACTCAGAGGCACAGCTCTCACACCAGTTACATCTGATGTGTTGGGCAAAACCAGACTTCACAACATAGCCTGCAGAAATGGAGACAGTCTCTCCTCCTACTTTAATAAGAGCAGCAGGTTGCAATAACTTGCATGGCTTCCATGCTCCTCACCTACAGCCAGCACTACAAAGTGGCAAAATCATTAGTCCAGCCTTCCCAAAGAGATAATGCATAAATTATTACACATCCTATTTTTACATTACATACACGTTATATATAAATGCACTTCCAAGGGGCTGGGTTTCCTGGGAGATGAAAATTGTGGAGGGCATCTTACAGCCTCGCTGAATCTCATCTACTAAGCAAACATTCAACACCAAAAACTTTTAACTTTGTGTTGGATTATCCAAAATCAGAATGCACAGATCTTTAAGTGCTGATTTTTGGATAGCTAGGTCATGGCGGGTATTTGTTTCAGCTGGGGAGAAAAGAAAGGTACCTAATTCTACAATAAGGAGAGCAGGAGGTCAGGTTTACCAGGTAATAAATCCAACAGACTCCATGTCGGATGTTGTCTTTATACTGCCCTTTGAATATCAGTCGCCCATCACTGTCGTACTCCTGGGCTGGGCCATTCAGTTCTCCATCCACGTAGGTGCCATGAAGGACCACTCCATCCTCGTAGGTGTAGATTCCCTGGCCTTGCAGAGCATCATCAACGTAGTACCCCTCCAGAGTGCTGGTGAAGAGAGAAAGAAAACAGCAGCGGAAAACTGTTGACATCTCAGGGGTGAACCCAAAGCCTCAACACACTGGAACGCCAAGGTGAAAACCAGGAGCTTCTTTCTACAGAGCTCCAAAGGGAGAAAACAACTTACAGCACTGTTTCATCAGGGTGTGCTGCATGGACACAGCATCACTCATCTCAGTCACATGCTTGGCATTTTCTGTAGGCTGGAATAGTCATCAAATGGACACTCCTGGTCAAAGAACGAATTCTTGCTCAAGCAGGCTACTCTCACATTAGGATTTTCTACGTGCTACGTGTGGACCTTTACTGACGTGTCTCTGCTGAGATGAAATTGAGCTGCTGTACAGATGAACCACGATAGGGCATGAACTGCAACCTGCCACAGTTCAGCGTCAGCTCCCCAGCAATACACTTAGCAGCCATTTGTACAGACCATGCTAAAAACGGTCATTTTTCATGTATTTCTCTTAAAATGGAACACAGCCTGTCAAACAGAACTAGTGCTGCACTTGGAGTTAAACAAAGAAAATTTTCACTTTGGTTTTGTCTTGCCGTTCTGGCCACCATAAAAGAGGTCTATTTAGAATGACCATAAAAGAGGGTCTATTCAGATATTTCTTTCTCATGTTAGAATTAGCATAAGGGAACACAACCTGTTTAGCTTTTACTTCAGCACACTTAGCTAACAGCCAGCTGTCAGCATACACATATTTTCACTGCAGAATTCTTTTTCAGATGCAGACATCTAAGGTATAAGCCCAAACAATGTTTGTGAGCACATGACTCTACATGTTTTACAAAATAGATTTTCAAGAGTTGTGGAAGGAATGTTTTGTTCAGAATTCACTTTTTTATTTCTTGCTTCATGCTCTGTTTTTACATAACTCTGGCAAGCTGGATGAGGTTTCCATGGGAAAATACATTACAGTAAAAGCCTCAGTGCACACCAGATGCACTTCGTGTTTTAAGAAGGGGCAGGAAAACTATTTTACTTTTCAGTCAAATGGATTTCTTGATCCAAGTTGCTACAGAGCTGCACAGATAGCTACAGCACTACAGCACAGGGAAGGATGAGGGAACCACCAGAAATCAGGGTCCTTACTTAACTATAAATGATGCCACTTTCCCCTCTAATTTATCACAGATCACTGGATTTGAATTCCATTGTAGTGACAACACACACAGCGTCCACATGTAAGATTACTCTTTAAAAGAAGCAGCCACCCTCAGTTTATGTAATGAAAAACACCAAAAACCCTGTCTTGTTACCTTTAATTGCACTAGTTGAAGTTAAAACATTGCTAAATTACAACAGTGCTTCAGCCCTGCAAAGAATATATTTTCTTTTACTGTAACTCAAACTTCTATGTTTTCTCTCTTTGTGTTAAGCTCCAAACAGGGTTCAAAAGATCCTCCTAATCTAATAAAATCAAAAGGATGATACCTTAAGAAAGAAGTCTATGTCCTTCAAGCTCACCTAAAAAGTCATGTTCTCTGAAACGTTTATGCTGTTCACAGTTTCTGAATTATTTCCACCCTGCTCCCCCCTTTCCTCTTTTTAAGATCTCAAAGTATGGTGTCTGCAGACAGACACAATAACTGCAACTAAGACTTGACCAGCACAAAGAGGAATAAATAGCTTCTGTGTCTTCCATACGCAAAACATTTTTAATACAAACACTGAGCTAGCCTGTATTTCTCTGGTTTGCTTCTCAGTTGATCATACTTCTGACAACATAAATTCTACCAAAGTCAAGATTTATCAGATGTACCGTCTTCCCATTATCCACTATGCCTAGAAGGGATTGAAGATACTCCTTACCTAAAAATTAAACCAGCGACATGAACTGGGGAGGAAAATACTTACTCCAGGTATTATCCTTCCAGTTAATATTGATAGAGACTGATCCATTCATCTCTTGCTCCCTCTATATTGGAACATTGAAAACTTTTTCCCTAAAAATAACAGTTTTCAACTGTGTTCTGGGAGATGTCAATTTATAGGAATTTCCAATTAAGGAGAAAGGGCAGCTGCAGCTCTGTGCCAAGCACAGCTCTCATGCCTGCCTTTATAGTGCAAAGTGTTCTGCAAAGTGCACTCCAGAAGCACCAGCACCAAGGAAAGTTCAAGTCCACAATCCAAAATAGGGAGTATGCCAGAGGTGAAACTTCTCTCTCTTAAAGAATATGCTGCAATTTGTTGTATTTTCTTGAATGGGGAGGAAAAAACCAACTGATATCTCATTCCAGGTTTCCATTCCCTTAAATAATCAACAGGCAGGGGGCAGCTATTCCAGCAAATGGAAAAATTTCCTTGACCAAACAAGGCAGCCAGGCAGCCAGTCCTATTCCCCAACACTCAAAAAATGAGAATGCTTACACTGCAGCCAGTCCTATATTTGACAGGACTCAGCTGCTCCCCAACAACAGAGCTACCGCAGTACAGCTGTCAGCCTTTGCCCAGCAGTCTGCAAGGGTAACACACCCAGGAGTGCTGAAACCAGCTAGCTTACTGCACAGGATTCTGCAAAGGGAGAGCTGTTTTGAGACATTTTGGATATTTATTGCTCATCTTCATGAGCACTCAGCCTTGCCCATGGCACAGTTAATGGAAATAGCACGTCCTGTTTTATGCCAGGTCATGCTTACGACACATCATGATTCCTGAACCATCCATTTCAGAAAGCAACTTAGTCTTTCTAGCTGGGCATAGCTAGATAAATGACATCTTCAGTAATTAGTTACTGTTCAGATAAGGCTCCTTTAGCTAAATTAAAACGTATAATAGTTAATGAAAATATCCCATTTTCCAAAAACACATTGCAGACTATTTTTGCATATTTTCATTCTGCTAGTTCCTGAAGTCATCAGTAGCCAACTGTTCCAGTTTCTCAAGGGTTATGAAGAAAAAAAAAGAAAAAAGAGAAGAGTTGGCAACACTTAAGCAGTACAGAAAAGACTCACCAGCAACCTGACTCTTCCCACTAAATGCCGCATGTACCCTGGATTACATGGAGGAACAGCCCTACAATCAAAATAGCAGCTCAGTTCCTCTGACTGTACAATTAGCAACTACTCTGTTGAGACCATCTACCAGCACAGAAACATTATGTACATGTGTCCATAAACACGCTGTCTGACAACATCAAAATCCCAAAACTATTTTAGAGAAGTCAGCTGCTGGGCAGTACTGATTTTCAGTTACTCAGAGAAGATTTAATAAGGCCATTACCAACAACAGTGAGGATTTTTCTTCATCCAAGCTTAGAAGCCTGATCACTTTCTGCATAACTGAATAAACATATTATCTTTCTCATGAAAAAAATCCCACAATCCCCAGTATGAAGCAAGTGCAAAGGCAAGTACAGACAAGGAGCTGACTCACTGAGACAGCACAATTCCTCTGCTCCTGCTCAGAATTTTGCTGAGCAGGAAGAGAGTAGACCCGGTATGACTGTCAGTTTAACAGCTGCTATTCATAGTGTGACCAACAGCTGCAAAACCATGAAGAATCGTGTCATTTTATACATCTGCTGCTCCCTCGGAGGAAATTCTGAGCAACTGCAGACAGGAATGCTGCAGTGGTGGTGGGGGGAAGACTTACAAGGTGCTCATAATGAACATCAGAGAAGAAAACACATGCATAGGCACAGACTAGCCTGATTTCACTGTCACAATTGCCAGTGAAAAGAGGGGAAATAATAGGGGCTTTTCTGAAAGTAAAACAGGCCACAAGAGGATTAACTAGAGTTGCTAACAAACCTGTATTTAACTTAATCCATTAACTGATAAACAATTTGACAAAGCAGAGGGCAACCCTCTCTGTCAAAGTCCTATGTCTGTGTGTGAGGGCCAGCAAGGGGAGCTCCTGGGCCAGTTGCACTCTCTGTGTAGCTCTATAAGGCAAAGAGCTCCACCTGCAGTTAAGAACTTTGATGTCCAAGTCATTGTCAGCACGGTTTTCAATAGTTTTGACCACCTCCCATTTCTTACGATTTCTAATCAGCTCATAACTTTACAGTGTTAAAAGAGCTCACACCACTGCATTATCCCTCCAGGAAACAACTGCAGGCACTTCATTACATACAAAGCTGCCACAGGAATGGCTACAGCAGCAGCAAACTTTTCAGCTACAGTTTTTAATGAGAAATCTTATCCAGAAACTCAGCAGCATACAATCAATGTAGATTAGTTTTGCATCTCTACAAGCAGAAGGAAGAATACAGAAGAAAAATCAGAGTCAGAATGTACCTTCCATCAAAAAAGAAGAATTTGCCCCGGCCATTCTTTTCTCCATGCACAAAGTTTCCTTCAAATCTGTCTGTCGATGAATAGGTTACTGTACAGAATCCATGTGGCAGCCCATCGTCATCTAGATGCCCTGAAATAAAATCCAAACAAAGAGCAACAGAACACAGTAATTATTATACACGATTTCAAACCTGCTCTCATTACGTAGCTGCTTGAAATGCAGTAGCTCCCTAGTACAAAACAGTAATTCAGATCATTGCTGTTAGGAACGGTGATCAGAGATTCTGTACAACTGAAGTTTGTACTTGTGTAACACATAGCTTAAAATAAAAATAAAAGGATAAAAGAAAAGGGATGAGAGACAGGAGAGAGAAGAGAATAATAAGCAAAACTTGTTTCTGAAAGAAACAAGGTTTATATTATTTTAACTTGTATTAATATACATCTTCAAAAGTATAATAATTCTTTATCTAAACATGCCTTTATTGGTGAGAACAGGATAACAAAAGGTTTGATTTTTTTCTTTTGATAAACACAGGCCTTATGATAATGTGGGTGTGCCACCCTGCAGCCATATCCACAGGAATTTAAAGAAACAAAAGTATGTAATATGCATAATGCTGTGCCCCTGCAATATGTCAGTCAACTTGGTATTTAATATTTTAAAGGCTGTTCTCCAGTGCCTTTCCCATGTATTAACTTTATATCCTGCTCCCACCCATAGCTGATACAGTTTTCTCTCTTATAGCTGTTGCACAGGGGGAAAGCAGAGACAACACACTTGGATCCTCACCTGCATGGTTTGTGTTTTACTGAATATAACTGGTCAATTCTACTAAGTTAAAGCATAAGAAGGCTCCTATTGCATCTCTAACTGCCTCTTCAAAGCCAAAGGAAAATGACAGAGAAGTGTTTTAAACGATGGTTATTGCAGGGCTGCTCTCAGCACAGGGACACACCTGGGCAGGTGCTCCCACAGTGACATTTTACCACATATAAATTTTGCATGAAAACTGTCAAATAAAGAACAGCTAACCTATATTTACGTTCTTCCATGCTTCTAACTAAAATATTACCTCTGATTCCCCCAGTTCCCTGGTGACGCATACACAGCCTATTAGAGATCAGTGACAGTATATGCATCCACTTCTTCAGGCTTTGGGTCAAGCTCTTCCCTGACCAAATTTGCCCTAAACTGAAAAGGTTCATCACACATACGGAAAGGCAGAAACAAACTTCAGTGTGAGTGGGACTGAATTACAGCCCAGGCTGATGCAGGCAACAAGAGGCACTTCAGTACTACCAGATCTTGAGTCCTGTGCCCAGAGAGGGAACAAGCTGTGCCAGATTTCATTGAGTATGGAAATGCACCTAGAAAGGTGTACAGGAGAAAATAACAGTGAGGAATCTGAACTCATCCAAGAGCCAGGATTCCCTCCCTCACCCTTCTCTTGCATGCTCCACAGTTTCTCTTGCACCTGCACATGACTGTGCTCTCACTTCAAGTCCCTAGTCCAAATGAGATTGAAAACAGTTAAAAGCTTAAGAAATTAGTAAAACCCATCAAGGCACTGCTTATCAGTTCAAAGTGAGAGAAAATAAGAGTAAAAAGAGAGAGCAAAAGGTGGAAGGAAAAAATCGCTATCACTAAAGGCTTTTAATTATTTTGAGGAGGAACCCTTTAAACAGAAGCTGTTTGTTCCAAAGAGAAGAAAGGCTTTTTTCCCTCCCATTCTGTCAGGACACCCATTTTTGTACAAAGGACAAGTTTTAGCTACATTGAACCACTTACTATTAATGGTTAAATATTAATAACCAATGAATTAATGACCAATTTAACTAAAGGTCAGTAACATTTCTGATGTGGACATCTCTTTTAGACCAAAAACTCTATCAACATTTATAGTTCTAATTAAAAGCCTTTTTAATTAAAAGTTTTATCAATATAGGAAGGGTACACTGCTGTAAGTTAACAAACCCTAAACAATACAGTACCAGGTTCCCCCTCACTACAGTGGCAAAACTTTTATAAAACACTTGGATTTAAAAAATACACTGATAATATTGGTACATTCTAATATTAAAAAAAAAAAATACCCAAAGCTATAACAACAAAAAACCCTTGCAACTTTGTTCTCTGTGACTATTCAGCTTTGTCAAGATTTTGCTGGAATGCAAAGCCCAACACAAAAGCTGCCATGCTTGTACGCAGAACACGTCAGGACTTCTGCTCAGCAGGATACAGACTACCTCAGAGATTTAAATGGTCAACTTTGATCCAATGGCGTCTATACAGGGTCTTAAGCTCAGCCACAATACAAAGAATCCAATTATTTTAATGTGCTAGAAGTTTCCCCTTATTTAAAAAAAAATGGAACCATCCCCCCACCACTGCAACAAAACAAGAAACACAGTCTCTCTTAGCCAACAACATGGGGGAAAAAAGCAATTTCAAGTTTCATAACATAAATACAACTTTTTTTCTGTATGGCTGAGGCGTTCGGCTTTAATTCTGTTTTAGAATTGTAGACTGTAATTCTGATTAAGTCAATGGAAAAAATCCTCATCATTTCATGGGGAGTGTGTTCCACTTTCCTTTCTCACCACTCTCCTCCATTTGCGAAAAATAAAACCCAAAACATCTAACCATATTTTGTAAAACCTCACTTTTGTTGCTTCATTAAGGGTCTCCCAAGATTTCCTCTTAAGCTCAAAAAACGAACTTTTCAAGAAAAGGAATTACCCTAATAGGGGCTAGTTCACAATGGCGTCACTTACTGAAACCACTGATGTACACAAATAAAAAATAAAAGCCCTTTACTGTCAGTATCACTATTACTTAACAGATGACATACAGGATGCATCATCAGTAAAAGATTCTGTCCACAAAGATGCCAGATGGATGTTTGGGAGATAACAACAATAAATCAAACTCCCCCCTACAAAAATAAAAGTGATGATTTCTATGATATTTCTAACTTCCTTTGGGTAAGTGCAAAACCCTATTCAGCCCCAAAGAGCACCCTCCTTCTGTCTTGCTCAGAAAAACACACACATTCATATACACTGCTGAACAAAAGATGCTTTAAAAAATTGTTTCCTTAGCCCATGGAAATGCCAAACAAATCCAGGATACAGCAGAAGACTTTTATCTGTGATATGAGCATGAAAACTATAACTCCTTGCCCCAGACAACTGTAATCCAAACATTCGAGGAGTGGGGACGAAAGGGAGTGGAAAACCACATCTGTTAAGGCACAGGACACATCTCGTTCATAGGAGAGCCTCGCTCCCATCACACCCATGTTCTACACAACAAAGCTTCTCTTTCTGCTCCGACACTACACACCTAGACAATAAATCCAGCTCCGAGCAGCAGCTATTCAGCTCGCATTTGTGGTCAGACTAAGCTGCCGTGCTAGACACCTTCTCCGGAGCAACTCGGTCTGAGGCCTAATCCTTCTGCCACAGGAGACTCACGGCTCACGGCGAACATGGGCATTACCTGCATCTTAGATACCTCCTTACTCCCTGTCCCAACTGCTGAACAGCTTAGATTGCTATTCCAGGCAGGACCACGGTCTCTCTGCGAGGAACCTTTGGGTTCTTTCCCACAGAGATGCTGTGCTTTGTTTCCCTGCTCCCAGACGCCTCACGGGACGACAGTGTGCTGGGGAGCTCCATCCCTGCCTGCTAAGGCTTCCATCAGCAATTCACTTCCTGAGGGCATTTGCCTCTGGGTTTAAAACTCTACAAGGGTTAGTTATCCACACATGAGAAGTGAACTGCACACACACGGTGTATATTAGCTCTAAGGTGGCCCGCTCCACTCCCATACGGATGGCTCCAGCTCTGATGCCCATAGATATGGCAACAGTATCTTTTTGGAGTTACTCTTTCTTTTCCCTTCACCATTTGCACGTATGTGACTGCACGTCTGTCCCTGGGCTTTCCCCAAGGGCGGGCATCCCCATGTCCCTCAGCCGCCGGGGGAAGAACCGGGCACCGGCCGCACCGCCCGGGGAGTGCGGGCTGCAGGCCACCGCCCGCATGGGGGCACAGCAGCGGCAGAAAACCACGGTCACGAGTTATTTTTGACAATAACTGCTGAGCAGCCGCCATCCCCGCGTCCGGGGTGCGGAGCCCCCCGCTGTGGCCGGCACACTCGGCGGCAGAAGGCACCCAAAGCGCCCGCCCGGTACTGGCGCCAGCGTGGCCCCGGCTCCCCCCGGCCCCGCCGCCGGACAAACTCCGCCACGTGCGCGGCCTCGGCCCGTCCGTTGCATAAGCCCGCTGATGTCATGCGCTGCCGCCCGACCCCGGGCGCCCAGCTCCGGCCGCCGCCACCGCCCCGCATCCCCATAGCTCCTGCAGCAGCGCGCGGCGCCGGCGAGCCCCGCTCCCCAAGCCGCGGGACACGCACCTTCCACGATCTCCTCCAACGTCTCCTCGTCGCTGTCCATAGCGGCGGCGACGGGCGCGGGCGAGGCGCAGCCGCGGTACCCCAGGCAGGCGTGCGCGCGGTCTACGCCCCGCCTCCGCCATACTCCCGGGGGAGGGGTCTCGTCCTCGCCCCGCCCTGAGGGCGTATCCGAGCGCGGCCCCGGTGGCCGACGGGGGGACACGGGGGTGTGGTGATCCTGCCCCTCAGGATAATGGAGCGGGGAGCTCCGCGGTGGGCTGGGGCTGGTTCCGTGTCCTCACATATGGCACCGAGGGCACGAGAACGCCAGCCCACTCAGCGCTAGTCCTCCAGCGCATTCCGTGCTGTCTATCCTTCGGCCCGGTGACCCCGACTGGCGTTGCTGCAGTTCACCTCACAAAGCCGTCCTCGTTGAGGGTCCCTAGCAGCGCCAGGACACCCCTTCTCCCTTCCCACACCATGGACCGCTGACCTTCTGCTCTTACCACAGAATCACAGAATCACGGAATATGCGGAGTTGGAAGGGATCCATCAGGATCATCGAGTCCAAGTCCTGGCCCTGCACAGCAGCATCCCAAAGAATCCCTCTCTGTGCTTAAGAGCACTGTACAAACACTTCTTGAACTCTGTCGGGCTTGGTGCTGTGACACTTCCCTGGGGAGCCTGTTCAACCTGCTCAACTGCTTTGGGTGAAGAACCTTGTCCTGATATCCAGCCTAAACCTTCCCTGACACAGCTTCAGGCTGTTTCCTCGAGTCCTGTCACTGGTCAGGAGAGTGAAGAGACCAGTGCCTGCCCCTCCACTTCCCCTCGTGAGGATGTGGAAGACCACACTGAGGTCTCCCCTCAGTCTTCTCCAGGCTGGACAGACCAAGTGACCTCAGCCACTCCTCACAGACCTTTCCCTCAAGGCCCTTCACCATTTTTGTGGCCCTCCTTTGGACCCTCTCCTATGGCTTAATGTCTTTTTTATATTGTGGCACCCAAAACTGCTCCCAGCACTGGAGGTGAGGCCGCCCCAGTGCAGAGCAGAGCGGGACAATCCCCTCTCTTGCCCAGCTGTCGATGCTGTGCCTGATGTCCCCAGGACACAGCTGGCCCTCTTGGCTGCCAGGGCACCGCTGACTCACATTCAACTTTCCATCAGCCAGGACCCCCAGGTCCCTTTGCACAGCGCTGCTCTCCAGCCTCTCATTCCCCAGTATGTCTGTACATCCCGGGTTGCCCCATCCCAGGTGCAGAATCTGGCCCTTCACTTGTTAAACTTCCTACAATTGATGATTGCTCATCTCTCTAATTTGTTGAGGTCTCTCTGCAGGGCTTCTCTGCCCTTGAGGGAGTTGACAACTCCTCCCAATTTACTGTCATCAGCAAATTTACTTAGTATTCCTTTGAGTTCTGCATCCAGGTCATTAATGAAGATGTTGAAGAGCACAGGACCAAGGATGGAGCCCTGCAGAACCCCACTAGTCACTGGACACCAGCCTGATGTCACCCCATTCCCTATAACCCTTTCTGCCCGACCCGTAAGCCAGTTGCTCACCCATCACATAACACAGTTATCTAGCTGTGTGCTGGACATTTTGTCCCGAAGGATACTGTGAGAGACTGTATCAAAAGAATGGCGCAAGTCCAAAAAGGTTACGTCTACTGGCTTTCCTAGATCAACTAGGCATAGGCAGGTTACCCTGTTGTAGAAGGAAATCGTGTTGGACAAGCAGGACTTCCCCCTCATGGCGCTGAAGGATTTAATTCACAAAACACACAGAATCACACTCTTGGATCTCAGTGTTGCAGGAAGGGTGACAGCCCCAAGCAGAGGGTGCAATTTTGAGGTCTTACCCAGGGGATTTAAGGATGGTGCTTTGTCACCACCATGTCTCAGTGTACTGCAGGGACCTTCCTCTCCACCACAGCTCGACAATATGCAGGGATCACCTTAAAGGAAAGACAGAGTGTTTCTAGGTCTTCCAGACAGCTGTCTTGGGAGCACAGGAGGTGTCTCCATCCTACTGGAGGTGACCTAGACAGTCGGGGCTCTGTGAGGAGAGACTGATGGAATGAGGCTTCTTCAGCCTAGAGAAGAGACAGCTTCAGGGGGACCCAGCAGCAGCCCACCAGCACTTACAGCAGTGCTACCTTGAAAACAGGTTCTTCACAGTGCTCCACAGGGAGGACAAAAGACAATGGGAATGACTGAAAACATGACATAAGACATGACATATGGAGAAATTTGCTCCCTCTGAGAACAGCCAAGCAGTGCAGCAGATTGTCCAGAAAGGTTCTGCAGTCTCCATCCTTGGGGGCATTTAAAGACTGACCTATTAAAGCCTCAGCAGCCTGACCTGACCTCAGAGCTACCCCTGCTGTGAGCAGCAGGCTGTAGTAGGGATCTCTGGGGTCAGGATCACCTGAAGTCTCAGTAAGTCTACGCTGAGTCAGCCACATGCTGCCAGGCACTGCTGCTTAAGGCAGGGACAGCGTCCCACCAGGAAAACAGGACAGCTACAATTTAACAAAACTAAATAATTAGATATGTCTGCAGAGAGAGAATTTGGAAATCTTTGAACAATAGGATAATGAGGTTAGTATTTCACCTAATTGACATGAGAACTTATTAATCTTGACAGTTTTGGGAAGGATTTGATTTTTATAGGAAGCTTGAGCAGAACAGAAGGGCTTGCCTCTGTATCATAGGTGGTTAATTTAACTAAAGGACTGTCAGTTTTGCTGTTTAGGAGAGACGATTATGGTTTAAAGCCCCCATACTTAAAAAAATTCTGATCTCAACCCTCCGAAAAGGAAAGAGTAACTATTGAGCACAGTAGGAACCCCTATGCAAAGTACCTGTTTTGTTTCACTAATTGTGAGTCCCTGAAGAGACTAATTCATAATCAGCACATACATAGTGTTGGAGTTATCAAAGGTGATGTGCTTAAGCTGTGAACATACCTAGTAGTCAGAAAGGAGATGAGGCTGTGGGGCTGGAGCTCGAACATGTAGTAGGTACCCCTTTTACTGAAAGATAACAAGAGTTCACGGAATACAACAGAAAGCAAGGAAAAGGGCATGCTGTGACTTACACACACAAAGTGCAAATCAACAGGACCTTTAAACATGGTAGTACAGTGAGTACTCATCAGGATATGAGGCAGCAGCATTCAGACTAAAAGCACACCTTTGGGCCAAAATTGCACAGTAAAAATACTGAAGTTACAAGTTCTCCAAATGTAAGAAATCCCCCTCCAGCTGCAATGTGCCCGGCTCTGTGCACAAGGTCTTCTGCCTTTATCTGCATAACCGCATACTCTTCTTTCACAGGGCCCATGCCTTGCTCTATGATTACAGTGCTGCCTTCTGCCCTGATCATTCCACATACAGCCTCAGGCCTTGCTTATTTTATTTCCTACCCTCCCACTGCATACAAGGGTGACAGTGGTGAGAGCTTCTGCGTTTCCCTCTCTATGGCACCCAGCTTCCTCCCACATTAATTAATATATTTTTGCAGCAGTGATGGCACTAGGCATGTTATCCTGTCTGCAGCAGGAGAACTAAAAGGCTCGGGCTGAAGCTATTAAAGTGTCTGGCAAATATCAAGTGCCGGATTGTTGTCAAGAGCTCTTAGCATTACACAGTGTCTCACATGTTCAAAGTGTAATTTGCATTAACTTCAAATGCAGCTCTAAGAACAGCAGAGCAACCCTAAATGAAAATGCTGATAAACACACTGTTTTAGCATTTCATGTTGGATATTAAGAAGTGGGGGAAAGTTTAACATCAAACTAGGAAAAGCCCACCCACTCATTACCCAAAGCCAGGCTGCTGCAGGAGAGCTTAGCCATCTGCTGAGCTATTCCCCAGTGCTCCTTGTGGAGTGGAATAGAAGTAGCCATCAGCTGCCAACAGTTGGGTTCAGCCAGTGTGTCCACCTTGGGAGCAATCCCTAGCAAACTCTTAGTAGGCTGCAGTGTTTAAGGGTCTCATCAGTTTAGACTTGGCAGACTGCAGAGGCACCTCTAGGCTGGTGTTTAGCTTTATTAACTGTCTAAACAGGCAAGCAGACGTGTTGGGGCTCACAGTGTATCTTCACATCACTAGGCATTGTTCAAGCTTCTTCCAGCTACTAAGACTGGTTGCCTCTTTTATTTTCATCTAAGCAGGGGCTTGATGCTGGCTTGCTCTCCTTAAATGTTAACTCCGCATCCAACAGTCTAATGGTATTATTGTTTATACAATCCCTTGCCTTCCCTATTATTTAATGCCAACCTCTGGGAGGAAAAAAATACCCTAAATCTCCCTGCACTACTCTGACTTTGATAACAATCCTTTAGCAACAAGCTCATAATGAAAGACAGCAGCAAAACACACAGAATAATGTGGTGAGACTGGACATGCAATTTCTGTTCCTTTACTTCCTTTGTATTTCAGTTTGGAAAAGCATTCTCTTTAAACATAAGTTCAAAAGATTGCTAAATACAACAACAAAAAGTATCACAGTGAATCCCAGCTGTGCTCCTAAGCTTACAGAATTAATGCAGGAACTGGTAGCACCAGGACACTGTCACTCATGGGGAGGAGATGGTTGGGCAAGATGTGACTGTTTTCCAAACGGCTGTTGGAGCTGCTTGCTCAAAGCAACTAGAGGATCCAGAGATTTGGTATCTCTGAGATTTGGGAAGATTTTTGCTGGTTTTAAATCAACAAGACAACAAAAAATTATCCCTCATCATCTGCCTTCCTGCCCCTTCCTTACAGTTTCCCCCCTTGTTACTCTTATGATCCTTTTCCCTCCCCTCAGCACTGAGCCCTGCCAGCTCTCTCCCAGGCCCCCGTGTGCCAGGCTCAACTGCCCTTTCTGCCAGAGCTCAGGTCCTGCCACCTCATAGCAAATGGCTTTTGGCACCTCGAAGTAGGACAAGCTTTATTAAGACAGAAAAGGGAATGATTCCTTCCTAAAACTACTTGAAATGCTAAAATAAGGAATAACCCTTTCTACACCCCACACTGTTGCTTATTTAACCTGCAGTGTGTTTACAAGATAGTCTGTTTCTGGAAGGACAGTACTTGAAGGCTTAAATCAAGGCAGAGTGGATTGTTCTTTGGTGATTCCTGACCTGTTCCTTCTGACATTTTAAACAAAAAATGGCTCCTCTAACACATGAAAACTTTTCCATCTTTTTAACAAAGCAGCAATGTAATTTATTAATCCAATTTACATTTAAAACACTGTCATTTTATTCTTATTGCTGAAGTTGGTTATCACTGCTCCTTTGTCAGACAGTTGATATTTCTGGCTAGGGCTGTAACAGCTTGGGTCTCTGCTGAGAGGCTCTAGCATTATGGATGTGCTATTATGGATTAAAGTTGCAACTTCAATGGTAGAGGCAGCCATTTATCTCCAATTTTTATAGGAGGCCCCCAAATTCAGGGCTGCTGTGGACTGTCAGGCTCTCAGGGCTGTCTGGGTATGAACACCTTGGGATGGTGGGTTTTACTGGATAGTTGGACAGAAGTTTCCTCTGTTTTTCTGCTGTGGGAGGATCAGAACTACCCCCAATAATGCCACAAAAACTGCTTTTAAAACCCCAGAGACTGGGTAAGTCAAGAACTATCTTATCAAACCCAGGGAGACTCAGAGCTGAAAGAGACAAACATGTCCAAGTTGTTTACCTGGAATGAACACTGAACTATTTCCTTGGGAATGTTTCACTTGATAGACTGACAAAGCTTGAACTTGAATGCCCAATTTTCAAGACACTTCTTTACAGCTGGGCTAATGGAGGCTGGGCTGTTTATTCATGAAGCCTGAACCTTTCTGCAGATAATTTACAACTTCTGTCTCCTCCATGCCTTACTGGCTACTTGAGGTACTTCACCAGGTGCGGTGAATGCCTTTTGCAGGTCAGAATTGTATGAGCAGCCTTAGCTCAAAAACTTGAAGGATTTACGTGGCTGTTTGCCAGTCTATAATCTTAGATGGAGAAATCCAGAGAAAGGATGCTATGGGAAAAAATACATATATGTTCTCAAGTTCTTTCATCATAATATCATAGGATGCTGTCCTGTCCAGCTGTAAAAGGGGAGTGTCCTGGTTTGGGACAAATTTGGAGGAAACGTCTGAAATGAACGTTCTCTGATAGAAGGTAGATTTCAGCAGCCCCTCCCCCACGAGGTTCGGAAAAAATTTCCTCGGAAGAAAGTGAAAAAAACCACCTCTTTGTTTAACAAGCAGGGTGCATGCAGGCACGAGAGAGGGAAGAAAAAACCAAATTAGTAATGTTAAATAATAATAAAACCTCTCGCTGTAGAGAAAACCTGGTAAATTCAGAGTCCTCTCTGTAGGTGTGGCTCTGCTCCCTCCAGAGCTGGGGTGCAGCATTGGCCCCTCTGGGCTGCGGTGTAGGGACTCTCAGTGATGTTGTGGCATTGCTGAACAGTTCCAGAACAAAAAAGAAGCCAAAGTCCCAGTGTGCCGGTTTGGACAAATTTGGAAATATATCCTCTGATAAAAGGCAGGTTACAACCAGCCCTCCCCCACCAGGTTTGGGAAAAAATGAATTTTCCTCAAAGGAAAGTGAAAGAGATAAAAACTATTTATTTAACAATCACACAGGAAAAGAAAAATAATACTAAATAGTAAAACCTGTTGCTCTGCTGAGAGAAACCTGGGAAAATTTCAGAGTTCTTCCATAGTCTCTCTCTCTCCCTCCTTGGAGCTGGGACAGGGTGGTGGGCCCACCTCCAGGGCCAAGGCCTCGGTGGAAAGTCCTCCCAATATATTCTGATGTTGAAACTGTCCAGCAGAGAAGAAGGGAAAAAACTGGAGTCCCAGGAAAACAAAGTTCAACTCTCCGGAGGTAAAGGAGCTGAAAAACTGGCCGAAAGCTGGCTGGAAAGAAAGCAAGCCGGGGTGCTTCCTCCCGCTCCCGCTCCCGCCGCTGCTGTTAGCAGCAAGAGAGGTGTCCTTGAAAACATGAAAACAAGCTGCAAACTGCTTTGAAAAAGTACACTTTTCTCTCCCCCCTCCCAGGCTCAGTTTAAAGGCATAGAAAGGCACAAAATCAATTTCTGGGCATAGAACAGTGATATGGGATACAACATCATAAAGTCACCCCAAGACACCCAGGAAAACTCCTTGCTTCAGCTAACGAAGAAGCAAACGAATGCACCTCTCTTCCCTGCTGCAGAGCGCCAAGAGCTAGGGAGAAGAGCAAGCGAGTTGTGCTTTTGAACACAGGCCACCGAAAGAATTCCATCGCCTCCGCGCGGCCCCCCCCCCCCCCTTAAACTCATGTCTGGCATAGAGCAGGCGATAAGGGATACAGCATCATGAAGTCACCCCAAGACAAGGAGTCAGTAAGGATTCTTTTCGATCGATTTCTTGGACGAAAATAAAATGCAAAAGCAGCAAATATTGTATCTGAGAGCGGTTTATTGATAAAGAAAGTAAGTGTTCCTACCGAAGTGGGATAGAAAAGGGAGTAAAAAGGGGAAAAGAGAGACGGCGAGAAGAAACAGAACACCAGGACAGATCATTACTGCTGTGCCCCGGGGCGCTCCGTCAGCGTCAGCTCAGCAGAAGCGGCTCGGTGCGATTTCCAAGCAACAGGCTGTGTGTCTCTTCCACTGGCGACAAACAGGTTGCCGTGGCTATGGGTGGAGCAGCTGTAGGTTGTCAGCGTCGGGGTGCAGGCGGTGTCGGATCCATCGGGAAACACAGGAGCACTAGGCTGCCATGATGTTGAGCTGCCTCAGGGAAGCAGTGAAGCAGGGCAGACAGGTGCGGACAGGGAAAGCAGCCAGGGAACAAGCAGGACCGCAGGGAGAAAAAGGCGGGGGAGTGGGGGGTGCACGTGCGCCTCCAAGGACCCCAAAGAAAAGTGGCGCACACCGTGTTGCAGTTCACTGCTTTTGTGCGCTAAGACTCCTCCCATAGTCCAGTTTCCCGGGCATTTTTTTCCCTGGCATCCGGGGATCTGCCACATTGGCAGGGGCTTGGTCGCTTGCAGCCTGCTTATGGAAGCTTTCTCTGCTCTGATTGGCTGTCAGGCGAAGTCTCTCTGGGACATGGCTCACGGCACGTGTACAGCCCCTATAGTAATTTTTCACCTCATGTATAACGCATGAATAAAAATCAAATTGGTCCCTCTCAGATGCACAAACTGTGCTTAAAGGCTTGTGCTATACAGATAAATATACTGCAGGGCAGAGACTGTGTGACTCTTACTTCTTATAGAATCACATGCTCTTCCTAGCTACTCATTCAGTATGGACAGAAGACTTCCCTCTGCAACTGAGTGCTCTGTAAGACATGACTGTTTAAGTTGAGAGGGAAGATGTATGATGTCTTTACAGACAATTAGATGGGAGAAGGTATGGGTGTTAACGTCTTTGAAATGGGTCTTAATGTCTCTACTAAGTTTGGGCAGCAGGTTTGTTACAGAGCCCAGACGGCTTGGCTCCTGAAACAGACAAGGATCTGCACAAGCATGAGTTTCTGAATTTTGGGGTGAAATAGTAGGTTCAAGGGGGAAATATGTGGTAGGCGGTTCGGGAAGGCTGTACCTTCCTAGTGCCTCAGCCAGTGGGGAAAGGAAGAGGGCAACATGGGGCCGGGAGTTTAGGATAAAAGGAGGCTGTGCCCTCCAAAACCTCGAGAGAGAAAAGCCTGCGGGTGTGTGTCCCAGTGGACTGTCTCCCTTTATTCCAATAAAGTTACAGGACTCCTCTGTCTCCTTTATGGATGCTAGCTTTTCATAGCGTGATTTTCCGTACAAAGTGACACTCCTGAGCAGATGACATTCAGTTCCTAGTACCAACAATATGCATCTTTTCTCTATGGCTTCTTGCTGCCTGCATCAAATAATAAATACTGCTTGATGGTTGCTGAGGGTGTCAGAATTTTTCCTTTCTGTATTTCAGTTCTCTCTTTCCTCAGAGATAGTGGAGGAATGAAAGAGATGGATCTCACACTGTTACAAAAAACCTGAGTTACTATTGAGATTCTTCTTTCCTTGAGGGATTTTTCCCAAACAAAAAATGCCTGCATCTTGCTATATTCGTCCTGGGGTGACGCTATGAAGCCGCTTTATTTCTTAACCATCTGCCGAATTCCCAAGGACGCTGTGCCTTTGAGATGGACCCGGGGGGCGGGGCCAGAGCCATGAGACCTGGGGGCGGGTTGGTTCAATGGTTCAGCCCCAAACGGCTCGGGGGGCTCGGGGGCTCAGCGGGGTTTAGATGGGAGTGCGCTGGGGGCGCTGTGTTGATCTTTGGGTTCCTTTTCTGTTCCGGCTAGCTGGAGAAAGGTTCTGTTGGTTTTTCTTGTTCTTTTTTTCCCCCCTTTCCTGCCTCCCTTCCCTCCTCGCTGGTCCGGGGAGCCTGCGGGGGCGGCCCTGGCGGGCCCGCGGGGTAGCCCTGTCTTGTCCAAGCCCGGGTGTCTGTTCCCTCTCTGGGAATTTTTTGTATTTTGGGGGGTTTTTTTACGCTGTTCTACTCTGTTTTGTTTGTGTGTTAATAAACAGTTTGTTTTTTCCACTTTCACTTGCTGTGACCCACTTGTCTTCTTGGTGGAGGAAAAGGGGAGGCCCTTTTCCCTTCGGAGGAGACACTCATTCCGGAGTGTTTCCTCCTGAAGTTTTGTCTCCAAAACCGAGACAATATCCCAGTCATTTGCCTGCCTGTGACAAAACCTCTAAACTGAGTATTGGAAACACAGAGAAGTATTCACATTAAGTAATGGAGTAAATGGTGAGAAAAGTTTTTAGTGCAATGCAGTTTTAACTTTTAGTCCGTAAATTCTCATGGCTAATCAGTGGAGAAAGTCTTGTGTAACAGATAAGGTTTGCCTGGTGTGTGCATTTCTTACTGTCCTCTTCCGTAACATTTGAAATTGCCTGCCATGGCTGAGATTGAAGAAGTTTATCATATTTCCCAGCCTTCGGAATATAGACATTGCCTAGAAGCTATTCTGTTTTCTAAATCAAATTCCATCCTAATCTAATGGCTAAAGAGGCTTTGCATCTGCTGGATGAACTCCACAAACCACAGAATGTTGTCAGTAATTTGAGCTACACTCTGTTCTCTTGTTTAGTCTGGGAAACTTGTAGTACTCTTTTCACAGCCACAAGACTTTACACTAGATGGGAGTAAAATAAGGAATAAGGTAGATGGAAGCATAGCAACCCTGGTGGAGACTTCTCTCTCAGTGACAGGGAAAGGATGTGTCTTTTTGTCTTCACAGCATCACTTTAGTAAGTTCACTGGTGGTTTTATGCATCTGATTTACAGCAAATTGTACCATGTCTAGACTTCTGAGAGAGGTAAAGCAATAGCCAATGGGGTGGCACGGGCACCTAAAATTCAGGTAACAACTAGTTTGAATCCAGTTTTCTCATCTGCCAAATAATTAGTGGCTGGCTCCACATAGTGGTTTCTCATGTAATTTCTCTGAGTAGGGGTTCGGTATTTGGTATTTTCTCTCTCAAAATAACATTGCATTAGTTTTCCACTGATGTGCCATTTGCAAGCCTGAACACTCTTGCAGCCTGTGCCTTTGCAAGCCTCTGGACAGTAGAGCAGTGAAAGCTGGTTGGAGTCCTTCAGGTCATTCCCAGTCCCACTTGTGGCTGGAGAAATTAGGGATTAGGAAAATGGTCGTGTTACTGTGCACGCCACTGAGTTTAATACCAAGTGTCTGCAGAGACATTGGAGGGCATATCAGTGAGTGAGTTTGCCCTCTATTACCTTAAGGGTCCCCTGAGATTTCTTATTAAAAAAATAGCAGAGAGATAAATGTATGGAAGTATTATACCGACCCAAGTCAGTGTCTGGCACTTAAGAAATAAATGTGCACATCCCACAGCCTTGGCTTAGAGCTCATATGACAGACAAGCTTTTGACACATGGTTATGGAAAAGTACTTGACTCAGTAAGTCAGAACTCTTATTTCATTTCCCTCTCTGGGGCTTTCTTCCTGGTAGGAAAAATCACACAAAAGTCTTAAAACCTTTCTACTGCAGCTGTCTTATTTTCCTCAACTCTCAGCTATTTAGTGGTGACTGGAGACACATAAATTTATCCTTCATGCTCCTTCAGTCCCACAACTATGACTGAGGATCTCGAGAGTGTGTGTGTGTCAGAGAACATACCTGCTGAGGGGATGGAGCCACCGACCTGCACTTCTAGGGTGCTACAATGCCAAAGATACTCCTGTGAAACATCTTTCAGAGGCAAACCTACCTACCCCTCATTCAACTCATCGTGAGCCATTTTTAAAGTAGAGGGCTAAAAGAAGACGAATAAGGCATATGGCCGTTTTTATTCCCAGCTTCCAGCTTTGTGGGTGACCCTCTTTCTGCACTGCACCTGCCTGTTGCTCAGCCAAAGCCTGAGTTGCTTACAGGGCTACAGCACAGCACCAGATACAGTGTGCTAGAGTTTAATCCCAGCACTTCAGAAGAATCCCCTGGTAAAGGAAAAAGGCCAAGGAGAGTCTCGGACCTTGCTGTTTGTTTGTTTCTACAACACCCCTGCCAATATTTATTTGCCCATCTCAAAGTGAAGATTAGTTTTGAGCACTGACTGAGGACTTTTAAATCTAAAAGTCTGCTAGATCCGTCTGCTAGAAGGATCTCATTTCAGTAGTTGTGATAAATGAGAAGTTTTACTGTAAAACCTTTGTTAGCGTGTGTGTGCTGCACAGAGCTGTGTGATGTTTTTATCACCTCGTTTATCTGTGACCCCCCTGTACTATTCAGAGGCTTTGATTTCATTTGTGTAAGCATCCATGTCAGCCTGAGAGGAAGCCAAGCTGATCCACACAAATAATTCTGGACTTAAATACTGTAAAAAGCATGACTTAGAAACTCTGACACTTGTTCACAACAAGACGAGTTCCTGTCTGCTTGCAGTTTTGCAGTCTAGTCTCTTGGAGGGATGTGCAGAGTTAACTGTAGCTTTCAATTAAAACATGATTCAGTAACTGGTACCAATTATCACTTCTGGGAATCAGTTGTACTTCTGGAACCAACCAATGAGAATGGAGACTCTGATGCTCCTTTGAAGGTGCCAGCACATGTGACTGGCTGCTGAGTCTTCAGCTTACAGCACCAACGAACTCTCTCCTTTGCACTTAATGTCCTGCTGTTTCTGGGAAGATGTGTCACGATGCAGAGACCATGAGGCTGTAGGTGCAGGGATCTGCCTCATCCTTGGCCTGTTTCTCCATGGACCAGTTGTAAAAATAAACAAGGCAATGCACAGGTGTTTGAGACGGCAGTGGAGAAAAAGAGAGAGGAGGGAGAAATAAGATTCTTCCTTCCTGAGGATGTATGTGTAATGTAAAAAGGCAAACTCAGTCAAGATCTGATGAGGTGGGACAAAATCTTGTCTGACTAGATTATGTTAACACCTTCACTAAACAGTGCTTGCCCTATGGAGACCCAGCTGAAAAGTTTGCAGTGGCACAGCAAGACCATGGTGTAGAAACAGTGGCTGTGTATGTGCATGGCCATGGAGTGGGACTTGGGTGCTGGGATGTAAGCGATCACATCTGTCAACAGATACTGCAGCTAGCAACAGAATGGCAACCTGATGTCACTCAGGGTGAATAACTGACATGGTTAATGTGTACAAATATCTGGATACTACTCTTTTAAGTTCTTATCTATACCACAGGGATTTTTAATAATCTGTCTCAGTTGAGAAGCAGATGGGGATGCTTAGTAGTCTCTGGTGTTCAGAGTCCCAGCTTATATCCACGATGGGATGCTTGGTTCCTCCCTCTGGGTGGAGCATCTCACAATGGGGTAATGAGTCATGAGGCCAAGTGTTGATTAGGCTCATTAACAGAAGATAGTCCGGAGGGAGTTATCTCTGAGTCATGCAGCAGGGCATTGATGGGCCATTAACAGAAAGATAGTCTGGGGCCAGGAGGCAAGGAAACACTGCCCCACCTGATTTCAACGGCTGATGGGGATGGTAATAGAATACACTGCAACCCAGGACATCTACTTACTGCCATTGATGTCTGCTTGTGCAGGAATAAATTGCTTCTGCAAGCCTGAACAAAGTCTTGAGCTTGACTTGCTTCTCACTGACTGGAAAACTATTCTCCTTCTCTCTCTCTCCATACCTCACATCTGCTGTAGATGTGAAGATGTGGGATCCCATTCACATACCTGCTTTGAAGCTAAATTAATATTTGTAAAGCATTGAGATCCTCAGCCATGAAATTTGAAGTATTGCTAGAATATTAGAAGCTCACAGCTTCTTTTGCTGTAGACCTACCAAAAGAGCACAGAAAGATGGTGTGGGCAGATGCCCACTGAGGGAGACTCAAACCTCTGCTGAGCTTTCACATGCTGCCACTTTTACCTTAGTCTGCCCCAAACCATTAGTTGCCTGCTACCATGAGCTCACCCAAATGCTGCGCTAACACCCTCCCATTCCAAAAGCTTAGGGCCAGCCTTAGTAATTCTGCTGGGCCAGTGCTTCAGGGAAAACTGGCAGTAAAACTCATCAAATTAACAGAGTCATTTTCCATGTATATCCTAAAAGATTATGACCAATGGTAATTGCTTGTAATAAACAGGCACCCATCTTTTCCAAAAGATTGTCTTCCATTGCACAGGGGTGAGGTAATCTGCACAGGTTTCTATCATGCTCCTTGCTTATGCCCAGCTTAATTTTAAGATGGATCTCCTTTCTCCAAAAAGCTCATAAAATGCCTAGTTTTTGTCTTTTTTTCTGAAGCTCCAGTGGATTCGTTAGGCAGATGCATGGCTACAGCAAAAGGCTATTTCATGTATAAAATGCAAGGCAACTGGCTTGATGACCCCTGGAGCAGGGAGAGGGCTCTGTTGGCATGGAAGGAGCTGTTCTGGGGGCTGGAGGTAAGAGTTCAGTTAGAAAGGTCACTGCACAAATATGGGAGATTGCAGACCCTGACCATGCAGGAGGGGTAAATCTATGCACACCCTGATGGCCAGCTTGTTCTGGCCATTCTTTCCTCTGAGCACTGCTCTGATACAAGTAAGGAAAACATTCTTTGATGCACCTGTCTTGGGCAGAACCTTCTGCTAACATAAACAAGGAAGGTTGGTGTCACTTCTGGAGCTCCTGATCTCCTTATTAGGATGCAAAAAGCCAGCAGCTACCATACATTCACATACTCACTGCCAGTGTCCCACAGGGTGGAAGCTGGAGCACAACCCTAGGCATGCTTTTGCAATCCCACATGGCATTCACAGCTGGTTTGCTGCTGGGGAAAGGCAGGAGTGAACAGCAACTGGTGCTGGCTACAGGCGTAGAGAGGCTATAGAGGTACAACACAGATGTTCCGTGCTGCTGTAGGCAGTAACTAAGGGCTGCAGATCTGCATGCCCAAGGACCTTATCAAATGATACTAGGACTTACATCCCCCATCAGTAATCAAGGCTCTGCTGGTAGTTTTAATTACAAACTCTCTTTATCATAGGTCAGTAACTAAGCTGTAGGCTCTTAGTCTATGGCAGCACACTGCTGCAGCAAAGTCTTGGAACATTTTGTTCTTAAAGCATGTGCTATTTCTATGGGGTTTGTTTTTGAAGAACAAACAGAGATTGCAAATAGTAGAAGAAACAATTAAAAAAAAACACTCAGAAGACTCATAAAATGAAAATCTGACCTGCTTATTTTCAGTATTTTTTCACCAACCAGTTACTGTGCATTTCAGTGTTTTTACCTGCTTCCCTATTATCACAAATGGTGCAGCAGTAAAGTCAGGCTAAGGAAAAAAAAGGCTAGTGGATAGCTGTCACATGTTGCCATTCCTATTAAGCCTGGTTTTGAAAAGTGTCCACACATTTATGAGGCAGACAGACTTTCAAATACCAAATTAAAGTTACTTGTCTTGCCTCCTGGCCTCCCTCTTGCTTCCTGGCTGCTTTGTGCCTTCACCTCATACAAGCCCTGACAGGTAGAGGACAGAAGTTGCACCCCAGCACAAACAAGTTGTTGTGATCATTTAAGCAACCTGTTTTCCTAAAGTCTTTTGGGGCCACCACTTTTCCATCCTGGGAGATTAAGTGTGGAAGGTGACATAAGGCATTTCTGCAGCCATGCAGCCACACATACACACACACAAGTGTAACTTCTCTGCAGTAAGGATCAGGGCTAAACTAGTTAAAGGTTCAACCTAATAATCTTTGGAGATTCTGTAAGTTATGGTGTGTCTAGACAGTGCTTATTTTTCAACTCCTAGGAAGTGCTGTAGCAATTACAGGGGGAGGGTTTTATTCAAACTAATGGATTTGGTTTGTGCTGAATCTCAGTATTTGCCTAAAATATTTAATAGGAATAAAATAACATAAGTGTTTTGCAACTGGATTCTGTAAAAGCAGTGGCATCTAATTAGTTCCTGTCGCCAGAGGGCATTGGAGGACAAGCTGATTTTTAGACAGCATGAGCCCCATCCCTTCAGTTAAACCAGTAAATAATGATGCCAGTGAACCTGAGACCTCCCTCTTGATGGTACAAAAGGAGCAACTCTGGCAGAAGCACACAGGGAATGGGGCTCTGCATTGGCCCCATGCAGACCTGCAGGCTGAGGAGCATCTCCTTACTTTTTCCCCTGCAGCTATGCATCCATCTGAGGACAAGCTTGAGCACAAATCGGGAATGTAACTAAATGGTGCTTCAGATGCCAACACTTGGCAATCAGCCTCTTGGGCCCCACGTGGGTTATTTGGAAGACAGCGTGCAAGAGAGGCAAACAAAGTGTCATGTGACCTTCCTCCTGGAAACAAGGAGCTGGGGAGCAGATTAGAACTATCATTCCATGGCTCCCCAGCCCAGACCAGCAGTCTTGTAACACACCTACAGCATACATGGAGCCTATGAGGCTCTCCTAGGCTCCAGCAGGTTCCTTCTAGTTCTTCGTCTGATTCATTCAATTAATTTCTATGTTAAATATAGGCTCAGAGGTTTACAACAGGAGAGGATTTGCATAGACTGCCTCACCTGACTCAAGAGTAGTTCTTCAGATTAGCAAGGAAATAAAACCTGGGCCTGGAAAGAGCAATGGCAAGTCCTTCTGTGCCAAAATGGCCCTGGTCTCTTATCACTGTATAATAATGATGCTAATTTATAAACTACAACTGTGGCAAATTTATGCCCCATGTCAGATCCCTGATGGTATGAGAGCGTTGGTTTCAATTAGAGAGTGGATACTGCTGTGTAGCAATCAAAGGCCTTTCAGCCAAAGACAGGGCTTCTTGTGCTTTTCAAGCAGGGTCAGCTCAATAATAATATTCCAGGTTGTATCAGGAAGTGGTTTCCTTTGGATTACAGTTGACTACCTTGTTTTTCCTTTAGACATGTATTTTTTTTTAAATCCAATTTTTGCCTCACTTCATTCTTGCAATTTGCAACCACAAGCAAGGAAAAGAGGGAAAGCAATGGAGTGTATTAATTTATTTGCTGTTTTAAATTCACTGCCTTGCCAACTATACAAAATACAATAATCAATGTAAGGATTTTTCCAGTACATCACATATTCAACAGCATGTCTGGAGTCCAAAAATGCTAGTTTGTTCATTTCTCTTTAAAAAGCTGGTGGTCTCAAAAAACGAGTACTGAACATTGTCACATTGACATTGTTTTGGATCATGGGAAAGAAACAGAACTGTCTTAAACCTTTACAGAGAATGCTTCCAAGTTGTCCATGAAGTTTAAAAGAAAGTGGATCTGACATGAATTCATGACTTGTGTTGATACCAGGACATGCCTCAAACCAAAATTTTTCCCATTCTGTTTTCTATATAAATTACCTTATTCAAAGTTTATAATCTAGAAAGACTCAATTTTTCATATATACTACATCCTTAATATTTTTATATAATCAATAAAACAGAGTAAAAAATTTTAAAAGCATATATTTAACAAAGAAGTATGCTTATTTGGATACCTGTTTTTTTTAGCAGTGATGTTAATACTTTCACTAGTGTGCTTTTAGTGGTAAAACTATTTCAAGAAAGGCCAAATTTTAATTTATTTTTAAACTAAATTTTTGCATTTAAAGTACATCTAAATATTTTTCTCCATGTACAATTATTGGTTTAATTTCAAAGTAGACAAATGTTTGCAATATTAACCTGTTTTGCCCATTATAGATCTGGGCCCTTTCTGGTCTCCTTCAGGGAAATGTGGATTTAAAGTGGCAGGTAAAATCTGATCCAAAATTTTCAACTAATGCTAAGCTAGCTGTTTTCAAAAGACAAGTGTCTACCAAGTGTCCTAGGTTACAATGTTAGATGTGCCCACAAGCATGTATTCTATCACCATCTTCATGAGCTGTTAAAAGCAGGTGGGGCAGTGCTCCCTGCCTCCTCCCTCAAGACTATGTCCTGTTAACGGCTCATCAGTGCCTTATCTCATGACTCATCATTCCATTGTGAGATGCTCCACCCAGAGGGAGAAAGCAAGCATTCCATCCTGGATATAAACTTCGATTTTTGAAGACCACAGGCAGCCTTTTCCCACCGGATTTTCCGGAGGACAATACCTACCACTGGACCTTCTGAGGGAGACCAGATCTTTCTATACAGGATCACCACTTCAACAGAACCACATCTGTTCACTTCAGAAGGACTGCAGCCACCACCTTACCGGACTGCTAATGCTACCCTGACTAACAGGATCAGGTCGTATCTGACTCTTGTCAGTTTAAATCAGTTTTGTTCTTTTTTTTCCCTATGTTGTTTTTACATATATATATATATATCTATATATATAACTGTTATTCCTGTTTCCCATATCTTTGCCTGAAAGCCCCTTGATTGCTTATTACTATTATTATTATTATTATTTGGAGGAAAGGGGGGTTGCATCTGCCATTCCAAGGGAGGCTCCTGCCTTCCTTAGCAGACACCTGTCTTTCAAACCAAGACACCAAGGAAGGTGGAAACCTTTCTGTAATGGAAAAGATGACCCCCCTCCCTCTAAATTATTATAACTTCGAAATTAGGGGCTTTCACGCAAAGATATGGGGAAGGAAATAGCAGTTCTTTGCTACAATATATATATAGAGAGAGAGACGGAGAGGGACAAACAACAACAGTAGCAACAACAAAAAAACCAGAAAACCCAATAACAGTCTTTTTCCCTCCTGTCAAGCACTTTCCCCTTTGGTGTAGTTGTGACCATAACTGGCAGGGGGTGCTGATGGCTCCTGGCAAGGCAGAGGGACTGCAGTGACACCCCGTGACTCCAGGGGATGCTCCAATGCGAGCCCTGAGCCTCGCCAGGGGCCCTGGAAGAGAGAGAAGGTGGAGATGGGGGGAAGGGTGTTCAGTTTCCCCATGCTCTCATGTCTGGTGTGGTACCCAGGTGAGGTTCCAGTCCACCAGCAGGAGGAGGTGGTCTCTTCAGAAAGAGAGAGAGGAGGTGGGGGCCCAGTCTTTTCTGTTGGAAACACCCACACAGATGGATCTCTCCCTGTTGGGGTTCCTCCCCCCTGGCGTGGGGTTTGGGGGGAGTGGGACCCTGGAGTAGAGGCAAGGTCTATGGGGTTTCCCTACTCCCTGGCCAGTCTTGTTCCCCATTGGTTGTTTTGTGTTCCCCTGCGTGGGGAGGACCCTGGTGGTCCCGTGATTGGGACAGTTCTTTGGCAGGATGCTGGCCATGCAGCTAGAGAATAAAGATCTCCAAAACATCTATCAAGAATCAGTCCCTATATTTTTCCACGGGCCTCGCTGTCTTATGCATGTTGCAATAATCCCTGCTGCAACAATGGTGGAGAATGCGGGAAGAATGATTTCCTGGAGTCAGCGACTGTGAAACAATCAAGATTTTGAAGATCCCCAAAGATTTGTGAGTAAGGAAACTTTCTGGATTTCTCTTCTTGCTTTTGTTTTGCTGTTCCATAAACTATGGAGGAACTATGGAAAGACTCTTGGCTCTCTGAGCCACATATGGACATTTATCTTAAACTTGAAAAGATTCTTGAACAACCATATGTACATTTTAGCTTAATTCAAGCTCAAAAAGAACTGAAACATTTCCTGCCATGGTTGTTTAAAACCTTTTTCTATGTTTCTTGGGGCTTGATTCTTACCAAAGACTTTTGGAAGAATGTTTGGACACAATTAATTTCTGAATCAAAATATATGCTGACGGAGGAATATTTTTGTGAATATTATCTAATTACGGAGACTGTTGAACAATATCAGCTGTGTCCTTGTGAAGGGAAACGTGCCTTAGGGACCGTGGGACCACGGCCACGTGCGCCGAGTGCTCTGCAAGCAGCAGTGAGACAGTTTCCGCGCGCAGGCGGAGTGGCATGATCCGTGGTGTCGGCAGTGGAACCAGGTGCGGCGGGAGCGGTGCGACCCGGCGGTGCTCGCCTAGCCCTGTGCTGCACGTGGTGGAGCGAGTCCCATGAATGCCTGGCCGAGAGGGGCGGCGTGTGGGCAGCGGCTGGCAGAAATAGCGGGGGAGCGGAGCCATTTGAAGCCCAGGCACGTGCCAGGACGGAGCCGTTTGCAGTGCGCAGCGCGACTGCCACTTTGAGGCCTGGCTGAGACGTGGGTGTGACACCAGGCAGCAGCAAGGCAACTGTGACCAGATGTGGATACAAAAATGCTGTTAGCAAGAAATTTTCTTGATGTTTTCTAAGCCATGGGATACTTTTCTCTCTCAAGAAAATATTTGCAGAGCTTATAAACCATGAACACCTGCGACCTTGCTGAGCTTTGTTTATAGTACAGTAGGAAAATATTTTGACAATGGATGTTTTAGGATTTTGTCAATCCACCCCAGGGGGTGGCTGATCCTTTGTCCAATTAGACTATGAAGAAAAAAGTCTATAAAAGAGTTTGTAAAATAATTAAATAAAGCAATCTTGCTGCACAATTTCTGCCTGCTGGATCTTCTCTCCTCCTCCCTATGGCTGCAGGATACAGTAATATTTACTGCGTTAATATTTGGTGACCCCAACATGATCTGCACGCTGTGATGTGTCCTGCATGCTGCGATGTGTCCTGCACGCTGCGAGCCAAGCTGAATTTCTCTGAGGCATGTTCCCTTCTTCTCCCCCCATAGGACTGGGATGTCCGACGGGACCGAGAAAATGGCGAACAGTGGCTTACAAACCAATGCTGTGGTGATGGTCTGGAAAGGTATTTTCAGTATAATGCACACCTCCGTTCCTGAAAACTCACTTTGTAAGTTATTAGACTGGGCTGCCTTGCATGGCATGTCCCTGGACAGAGACACTGCCCTGGACTTTGGATTGTGGCAGGAACTTGGCTGTGCCATATGGCATGAGCTCCTGTCTGGGGACCCAGTAGTGTTAGAATTATTCCGAAGTTGGCGTTCATTATTTATTCTGCTGACAGACCTTGACTGTGGCGTCAGAGCTGGCTCGCCTGTCTTGGTGGCGAGTGAAGGAGAGATATCGGAAGGGGACCCCATTGACCGGGCTCGTGGGGCGTGTGGTGGTGGATCTGAAAAAACGCCCCCAGCTCCACAGGCGGAGCCTGCCCCAGAGCCTGCACCGGGTCACCCTGCACAGTCGCAGGGCTCCGTGGCCCCCAAGGACCCTGCGCCGGCAGAGGTGGGGCTGTCGGGGCAGCAGGAGGGCATGCAGCCCACCCTGCTGCTCGTCTTGGCAGCAGCCACAGCTTTTCTGGCACCACGGTCCAGCGGTCTCGCGTTCTGGACCTCCATGGCAGCTCCCAGCCAGGCTGCACAGGTGCCTGCCACGCTGAGAATGCCCAGATGGACAATGTTGGCTGGCGCAGTGCCGGACACCGCTGTGGAAAAGCAGAAGCAAGCAATTGACCTTCTAATACAGCATCTGCCTTTGTTGACAGAATTGCCAAATATCTCACAGCAGCTATTGGAATTGCCAAATATATCACGGCAAATGTCAGAACTGCTCAGCTTGCAAAAGCAGCTGCTGCAGCTGCCAGAGACACCCCACTGTGCGGGATGCGCTGGGCCCGCACCGCCCGTGCCGCCCGTGAGAGAAGCGGCTCTCAACCTGGAACCCAACGTGGCAGTGGCGGCAATCCCTGCGTTGCCCGCCGGCAGAGCACCAGCTATAGGAAAAAGTTTCATGAGGGATGTCTGGACTTCAGGCGGCTCTCTTGAAAGCTGTTTCTTGCATAGGTGAAGTTACAGCGTTTCAGGGAGTGGGTATCCAGAGCCAGCCCTACAGCTTCCAGCTCCAGCTGTAGGCATACCTGAAGCCGCTTTCTGTTCAAGTTACAAAGCATTATATACTTTTCTTTGCAGAGTATCTTAATACATAATAACCAATAAGCACCATACACAATACCTTTACATTTGCCTATAGCCTATCATAACTACTACCATCACCATATTATAGTCATTATTATCCAATCGCAAGAGTAAGTAAGTTACAACTTAAGCTTACCACGGAGAATTCTCTGACCTCTCTTCTTCTTCCTACATCAACATTTCTTGTTTGCCTGCCATATCTCTCTTTTTGGTAAAGACATATTTTCTATTTACATATGCTCTTCTTGAGACTTATTTACTTGGTGAAAAACAGGTGCTTGTTTGTAGTCACATACCTTTGTCCTATTCCTAAAAATCTCCTTCCAACTCATCTCCAACCTTTGCCTTCTCAGTTACTCAGTGATCACTGTTTCAGCAAAACATCTTTTACCCTATATCAAAACTTGCTTTCATTTCTACCTCATCATCAGTTTCTACATTCAGAGATCTTTCTGCCAAGCCTACATAGCTGGGAAACTTTCTTACCAAACTTTCATCCTCTCCAACAAGCTCGTGCTCCAGCTGCCAGTGAAGCCGAGACCAGCGACAGAAGTGGTGGCCGCGGCGACCGCGCCCCAGACAGCAGCGGCTCAGGGGGCGACCGCAGTGCGGGAGGAGGCAGCGGCTCTAGGCGCTGCTGCAGCCCCGGAGACGGCTGCAGCAGTTCCAGCACCAGTTCAGTTGAAACTGGCTGAGATCGCATCTTGAAAAGAGGCTGTGGTTCAAACTACAGCGCAGCCAACTGTAGTCTGTGCTGCCTCTGGTCAACCCGTTCCTCCCCGCCCACCTCTGTTTGTTCACGGCACCTCAGAGTTGCCTTTACTCGATGACTCATCGTTGGGCAGTGAGGCAGAGGAGGCTTTGGCCCCAGGTCATAAAGCGGCTATAGGCAGGCGACGAAAGAAAAGGCTGCTCTGGTCTCGCCCTTGGACCTTTCTGGACTGCACTATGACAGTGCGTCTGACCTACTACAATAGTTTCTTAGAGTCAGTTAAGATGTGGGCTTTAGAGGAGAGTTGTAGGTACAAAAATGCTGTTAGTGAGGATCTTCTTGTTATTTTTCTAAGTCCGTGAGAGACTTTTCTCTCTCACAGAAGAGGTAGCAGGGAATGTAAACAACCAAGCCACCTGCAACCTTGGAAAGTCTTGTTTATGGTATAGTAGAAAATATTTTGATAATGGATGTTTTAGGATTTTGGCCAATCCACCCCCAAGGGGTGGCTGGTCCTTTGTCCAATTAGACTATGAAGAAAAAAGTCTATAAAAGGTTTGTAAAATAATTAAATAAATCAATCTTGCTGCACAATTCCTGCCTGCTGGATCTTCTCCTCCTCCTCCTCCCTATGCCTGCAGGACATGGTGATATACCGTAGGAACCAGGCCTGCAGTAATAGAGAGTGACTGGAATTTATTGGAAACACTTGGGATGCCAAACAGATTTGAGGATTCTGGGAGTAATCAGGAAGCTGTTACACTGCATCCTGAGGCTGTGCCAGTAGTTCAGGATGGTAGTGACTCCCCGAAAGGGGAGATCCAAGCTCTCCCAGTGTATAAGGCTCTCCCAAATTCAGGCCAGCTTGATAAGCACGAAGTGATTGCTTGGAAGGTTGCAAAGGATCTGCAATCCAAGGTGGCACAACATGGGCTTGGTTCTGCTGAGGTTATGCAGATAATAAGGGTGATAAATACAGATTTGCTTGCTCCATTCGATATCAGACACTTGGGTCAAATCCTATTTCAACCTGTACAGTTTGGAGTTTTTGAGAAAACCTGGAGAAAGCTAGCTGACAAGGCTGCATTAGGGAATATGCAGTTCCTGCTGATGATCCTAGATGTACAGTGGGAATGGATGCTCTTATGGGGACTGGTCCCTTCTCTGATCCCAATCTACAGGGTACCTTTCCCTCTAGCGTCCTTCAGCAAGCTCAACAGGTTGTCATGACGGCCCTGTTGAAAACCATAGAGTTGTCTGCTCCTAGAAAGCGATATACTGAAATAGTTCAAGGGAGATCAGAGTCATACCTCTCTTTTGTAGAAAAAGTTGCTGCTTCTCTTGAGAAGCAGGTTGACGATGACGGGTTAAGGATCTTGTTGTTAAAGCAGTTAGTGAGAGACAATGCAAATGAAGAGTGCAGAAAAATCATGCCTTACAAGGAGAACCTGATGTTGCCGAAATGGTCGAAGCCTGCGCTAAGGTGGGATCTGGGAACCAGAGAAGGTCTGCTTTGGCTGCGTTTCTGCAGCCTGTTCACTCATCTTCTGGTCGTGAACCAAAGCAACCCAAACACACGAAAAAACAGAAGCGGCCTAAACCAAGCCAAAAAGAGAACACATTGATCCCCCAGTGCAAGAGGTGTGGCAGACAATAGCCAGAGATCTGCTGGGATGAACCACGCTTCTCATAGAGATATGATGGAACTCTGTTTATTCTATTGTCAGACCCATAGTTATACTCTAATTCCTCAAGCACACCTAAGCAAGCTCCATACTATTGGGTTACAGCTACTGTTCACACGGCCTTTAATAGCAAGCGATTGGTTACAGATTAATATGCACGCGACTAACTAACATAAGTTTTTCTCTTTCTATGGTCAGCATCCCCCTCCCCAACATCCTGTCGGCTTGCCACATCAGCATTGCTCCTCTCTTTTTTCCCTAGTCAAGGACAGTTCACTAATATAGCTTGGATTGTTCACGTACACATGTCCCTGTTCACTCAGCCATTTCTCTACAGCAGACCAGGGCATTGTAGATCTCAGACTCATGCCGACAGTCGGTTTTTGTCGGGAAACTTCCACCGGGGTGCAAGGAGGGGGAATTGCTCTCCGATGCAGTGGCTCCCCCAGAGAGTGGCACAGGTACAGGCACAGGCCTACTCAGTCACCCTAGAGACAGCACCCAGGGATCAGACGGTTCTGACGTCCACACCTCAGCAGCAGTCATCTTAGACTCTAGAGGTATTTATAAGGTTCCCTTGGATGCATATGGACCCTTAGCCCAGGGATCCAGTGTGATGCTGGTGGGAAAACCTGACATTACCCATCAGGGAATCTTAGTGCGCTCAGGAGTCATTGACGCTGACTTTAAAGGTCAGATTTGCGCTATGGTCTCCACGCAAAAACCCCCTGTCACTATTCCTGAAAAGACCTGCCTTGCTAAATTAGTGCCTTTTAAGTCTTGTGTCCCCAAGATAGGACAACAAACTCACGAATATAGCGGCAGTGGATCTACAGGACTTCCACAGGCTTTCTGGACTGCAGACATCTCTGATCAAAGGCCACAGATGACATGTACCCTGATCCTGCCGAATGCCCATCCGCCCCGGACTCAGCTTCGAGGTTTGATTGATACGGGTGCTGATGTAACTATCATCTCCTTCTCTGCGTGGCCTCCCTCATGGCCTTTAGCCCCTGTGGGATTGGCCATCGCAGGATTAGGAGGAACCACACAGAGCTATTTAAGCAAACGACCTGTGATGGTGAGGGACCCAGAGGGACGCACAGCTACAATTAGGTCTTATGTTACTACAACTTCCCTTAACCCTTGGGGGCAGGATGTGTTGGCAGCTTGGGGGGTATGGATTGGGACAAATTTTTGACAAGGTTCGCTGTGTGTAAGGGCGCACAGTATCCTACACTGCCTTGGTGGTGGCTGACTAACACACCAATCCGAGTCAGGCTCTGCTCAGTTAGTTGAATTAAGGGCTGTTACCATGGCTTTTCAATGATTCTCACAGGAACCTTTAAATTTGGTTACTGAAGCTGACTAGAAAAAGCTTTGTATACAATTAATCACCTTACAGTACCACAAAATTCAAATAATCCTGTTATTCTGAATCATTTTCTCTCATTGCAGTCTTCAGGCGAGACACAACTGCCCCGAGCAAAAGTCTGGGTACAGAATTTACTTACTAACCAGTGGGAAGGCCCGCATGAGCTTATCGTTTGGGGTTGTGGGTATGCTTGCGTTTCCACAGATACTGGGATAGGGTGGCTACCTTCAAAATGTGTTCACCCTGACCTACGGCACCAGAGGCAGAACAGGCAACCTCCAAATGATGACTGGAACGCCAACCATCTAAATGGCGACCAGAATGTAGATCATCAGCCTAATGACTCTTCTGATGATGACCAAGATGTCAACCATCAGGCGGATGGTCCTTCCACAAGCAGAAACTGGGATGATCCTTCCACAAGCAGAGACTGAACTTTAAATTTCTCGTTATGGAGTCAGATAGTTAAAGCCTTAAGGACATATTTAGAATTAATAATTGATGTAAATTTCTATTTAGGATTAATAGTAGAGTTGTTATCTTATAAAACAAAAAGGGGGAATTGTGGATACAAAAATGCTGTTAGCAAGAAATTTTCTTGATGCTTTCTAAGCCATGGGATACTTTTCTCTCTCAAAAAGATATTTGCAGAGCTTATAAACTATGAACACCTGCGACCTTGCCGAGCTTTGTTTATAGTACAGTAGGAAAATATTTTGACAATGGATGTTTTAGGATTTTAGCCAATCACCCCCAAGGGGTGGCTGATCCTTTGTTCAATTAGACTATGAAGAAAAAAGTCTATAAAAGAGTTTGTAAAATAATTAAATAAAGCAATCTTGCTGCACAATTCCTGCCATCTGGATTTCTCTCCTCCTCCCTATGGCTGCGGGATACGGTAATATTTACTGTGTTAATAACCAGAGGTGGTGGCATGTGGGGAGCTAAGCAGCGTGGCCCGGCCCGGCCTGGCCCGCACGGCCCTGAATGTGACCCCAAGAAGTCGAGACCCCGCAGCAAGAGCGCACAGGAATGAGTGAAAGCGAAAGTGAAAGCAGGAACACAGCAAGACAAAAAACAGCACCAACATGGAAAAAGGAAAAAATCGTTGTAGCTAAGGTTTTAGGAATAGTAAAATGGTATAATGTCAAACAAAATTATGGTTTTATAATGAGATGTGACAACAAAGAAGACATATTTGTTCATCATACTGCCATTAAAAAGAATAACCCTGAAAAATATATCCCAAGCTTAGGAGACAGAGTAGTGGTAGAGTTCAGGATTATTCAAGGAAGGAAAGGCCTGCAAGCAGCAAATGTTACTGGGCCTAGTGGTGTTTCTGTGAAAGGCAGTATATATGCTGCAAATTGTACTCACGTTAGACAATATCCGCATTTTAAGCAACCCATACAGTCTCCCTTTCCCAAACCTACTTTTCTCTTTTATCCTATAACCTATTATCCCCAGCGTATTCCTAATCCGTTTTTCCACCCGTGGTTTCCCTCACGAAACCATGCCTTTACCAATTGTTTCCCCAAAAATCCCTTTCCAATGCCGATTGGCGGACGACCAAGGCGGGGGGGGGGAGGGGGGGGGAATGAATTATTGTTGTTTAGAGTTCCAACAGGTACAAATGGAAGAAACCCTCTCCTGCCTCAGTTTCCCCACAAAGCATGCTCAGAGAGTCCTGTCTCCCTTCTGCCAGCCCTAAGATGTTCCAGAGAAAAAATCTGTTTGGACATTTAGAGACTCAGGAGGGTGGCTTTTTTTCTCTTGAAATTATCTTATGTTTGTCCAGTTGTTTCCAATGTTAAGTTTTAAATCTCTTTTAGTTAAAACTAAAGGGTGAAGTGTTGGGGTTCCTCCCTCCTGGCGTGGGGTCCGGGGGGAGGGGGACCTTGGAGTAGAGGCGCAGCCTATGGGGTTTCCCTACTCCCTGGCCAGTCTTGTTCCCCATTGGTTGTTTTGTGTTCCCCTGCATGGGGAGGACCCTGGTGGTCCTGTGATTGGGACAGTTCTTCAGCAGGACGCCGGCCATGCGACTAGAGAATAAAGATCTCTAAAACATCTATCAAGAATCAGTCCCTATATTTTTCCACGAGCCTCGCTGTCTTATGCATGTTGCAGTAATCCCTGCTGCAACATCTCCCGGTGAAGGTGGGTTGCGGAGGGAGTCCCGGTCCACCGACAGTTCACTGTAACCAGTGGCCTCACCAATAGGCAGTCAAGGGAAACTTCACAGCACCACTGAACCCCTGGGCAGGAGAAGTCCAGCACCAAACACCACAAGCATCTCCTCTCCAAGCCAGGCAAAGACTGAACCACCCCCAGCTAAGAAACAGCCAAAACCATACTGCTTCCCCCCTGCCCCCCTCCCCCAGAACCATTTGAAGTCTATGCCAAGGTATTGTCTCTTAATGTTTCCATGACAACAAATGGGAAGAAAATTCCTTGAAGAAACCTAACCCCCAACACTAGCAAGTGCCAAAAAATTAGATTTTAGTTAAGAAACAACATAATAATAATGACCGTAAGAAATTAAAAATGGACACATTTCCAAAATGACCTAAAATGCTTTTATTTCCTTTTGAGCATTCCTAAATCATGAATGATGCTGAAACTGTACAACTTGAAGTACATTCTGATGTTCTCTGCTCATGGTCACACTGTGCTTATGTCAGGTTACGAGTGTTTTATAACACTGCTTATCCAACCATGCCCATGGATTGTAATGCATCCATAGTTCTATCCACCAGGGAAACTAAGCACAAAATATATGCTGATGCACTTGAAAGTCAAGATAGTTAATAGGAAATGCTACTTCCCTACTTGCATCTCCAGATTTTGTCAGGTAGGCATTCCCCCACCTATTTATTTATTTATGACTCTATTTATTTTCTTCAGTCATTTTTCTTTTAGATTACCTCAGCAAGGCTTCCTAAAGGAGCAGTACCTATCAGAGAAAATCAACCAAAAGGCAAGCCTCGGTCCTTCTCTAGGGGAAAAATGGGTTACAAATCTGTACAGGGTCTGTCACATATTTTGAGAGCAGCAAGTAAATTTGCCATTGACAGACTTTCAATTCTTTCTTGCTTGGTCCTTTCCATAACACACATTGACAAATAAAGTGTTGTCATGTCTGAAGTGTCATGAGCAAGAACTGCAATGTGAAAGCATCAATAAGCAGAGGAGAGCAAGGACAGGAGCACTTTGCACATGTTACTGCTTGCACAAAGAAGAACCAGGGCCACTGAGATCCAGGGCTGTGAAGTGTGTAAGACTGGTTAGGAATAGGCAGAAATGGGACATATTATATTTCATATTGATACAACACATAACGTGCAGTTTTCCACAAGCATCCTCTTCCTCCTCCGGAAAATAACTAATGGATTTTACATGATGAGGGGGTTTTTTTCTGTCAGAGGGGTGAAAGAGTGTTGTGAAATGGAAGGAAATACAATTGCTATGGACAGCAAGGAGAAGTGCTACACACTCATCTCAGAGGCCCCAGATTTCAGTGGAGGATATTTATAACTCTGTCTCTGAAGAAGATTTAAGTAGTTCTTATGCTGAGAAAGGGAACCAAAACCATTACCTAAAAATAAATGTCCCAAGTCAGTGCCACCTATTTCTACATTCCCTGTCTCAGAGCTGGCTAAATGAACTATATCAAGAAACATTTGGCTTGTTCAAAGAGTAATAAGGCCTTTCTGGAACTGGAATGGGATTTACTCTAAAATCTCCTAATTTGTCAGCAGTTTTCTCTACTCTGCAATATCATCTCTCTCTGAGTTGAGAGGCAAGTCAGTCAGCACAAGTATGTTAGCTGATTCAGACAGGGACCAGGGTAAGGACATGGAAATTGCATTCCCTTGTTACTTGGTTTAACTCTTGCGAGCCACTACATGAGACTTATCAGGTTGTGTGTTGAACTGATACTGCTCCAATTCTGTTTCCACCAGAAAACACAGAAGGATTTTCAAGATGAATAAGGCTGAGAACTACCCTTGGCCAGGCTATACTCATTCAAGGATTTCAAAGCACTCTCCAAATCTCTTTTCAGAGTTTCACAAAACTCCTGATTTGCAACCTATGGAGCCCAACCAGCATCCAGCATGTCCAGAGCCACTGCTGAGTAGGTGGAACTGGGAAACTCACTCAGATCTCTGTTTGGCTCTGGAGCAGTCTGTGCTTAGAAAGGCTGCAGAGTAAAAGAAACAAAAACCCATAAAGAATGTACTTTTCTCCTGGTCGGTGTAGATTCAGGAAAGAAATGGCTGACAGTGGGTCATTACTGCAGATCACTTCTGTTCTGGTTTGATTTCAGACGACTCCCTCTTAAACAACCAGCCTGCCTAGGGTAAATGCCTGATTTGGAGCTTGTTTTCTTCCTCTGGGGAACAGCTGGTCCACAGTCTCTTCCTTCTCTACTGGTGAAATCCTCCTTTTCCTTCTCTACTGGAAAAATCCCACAGAAATGCAAGATGCCCCTTCTGTGCAGATATGTAGTGCCTCAGAACTGAGCCTTCATTTCTGTAAACGACTTAAGTTCAAGGCCTTTTAAAGGTCTTAATTCCAAAAAGCCATTTCAAAAAGGCTGTCCTTAATATAAGGCCTGTTGTGGGAAGACCAGATTTTAAAGTAGATTCAGGATCACCACCTAACTGCTTTTAGGCTGAGATTTGCAGTTGTCTCTACTCAGCATGAAGATAAGTGGGTGGATGTTGTGCAGGCAATATGCCGCAGAGCTGTGGTCAGAAACCATCTCTGCATCCAATTGCAACTGTTCATAAATATACAAACAATAACTACATATACTGTCTAAGTAGTATAGTAACAAACTGATTCTGTGTGACAGTCACCTGCTGAACAAAATCACAAATCTCGCTTGCCAGCCAGGCATGCTGAGCTCCCAAAGCAGTAATTTTGTAGAATAAAGGAGAGGCTTTTCCTCAGGAAATTCCAAGGGTCCTGCAGCAGAAGGCACACACCAGTAGTTCTGGCATACCCCAGCAGAGGGCAATGGCAGATGTACTGCTGAGTCTGGTCCTGCAAAGCACCCCTACAACAGAAAACTAAGTTTTCCCTTGCCTACCAGATCTTGTCACAAGCTCAGGAGTCACTTGGTGCTAATAAATGGAATAAATCCTATCTAGAGCTGAATCAAGGCCCAGTAGAAGATCTGGCAGCATGTAACTCACCAGCAGCACACATGAAACTCTCCAGATCTGTCCTGAGTGACTACAGTTTGTTAAGTAAAGAAAGGCCTCAGCAGCATTTTCACTGTAAGATCAGAAAACATATGTGGTCTGGCTTTCTTGCTGTGCTTATTGGAGAAAACAGATAAGTGAAGCTGTGTATCTTCATTGGCACATCCACAAATGCAAACCAGAAAGACTAAGCTGGAAATGGTTAGTGTGGAGGAGGAAATGGCAAACAGGAAAACCCCTGGCTGCTTTATCTCTGTTCATGGAAGCATTTTGTTTTGAAATATCAGTGTTAGACTTAAGGTCCTCCTGAAGGTGACAGAAAGTGATTCAGAGCAGACTTTTTTAGGTATACGTGCACTTAAACACAAGAACCACAATTTGAGGTAGTTGAGCCAGACGCTCTTACACTGGATTTTCACACTTCTGAATATAAAACCTTGTATGTCTCAATTTGGGGCTGAAAAGTAGAAGCACGCAGAACCAGGAACCACTTTAAAAAAACCACCAATAAAATTGTATGTCACATACACTGAAATGCAGTGACCATCCATTAATTATGCTGGCATGCTACAAAAGCATAAAATGATACCTGTTTTGAATGAGGAAGGAAGTGAGGAAATGTTTACAAATCCTTTCACGACAATAACCATAAATAACAAGTAAACAGTGACAACTGCTTCTGCAATATTGCTCAGTTGTTGTGCCTGCATCAGCAGGCACTGTGAGGGAAAATTACTATTGGAGGAGAGAGAAATAGGTTGCCGAGCAACGAGACCCCATCCAGGGCACCCCCTCCCCTGCTCAGGAGCAGACAAGGCTTCCCAGTACAAGTGCTCTGAAAGCTGAGCTGGAATCCATCAGGGGAGAGTGGACATATTGTAGAGTGAGGGAGCAGGAAAGGGGAAGAGGGCAGAGCCTTCAACTGGCAAGGAGAGTCTGCGGAGACCAAGGGAAGAAATGGCAATTGTGCCAAGGGGGAGGCGGGGTGAAGAAAAGAGCCGAGGGTAGACAGGATAGAAGAAGCAATTTCAGGATAGAGTGGTCAACCTCGGAGTGTGGCTGCTTCAATAGCACTTGGATCAAACCCTGCTCCAGTGTGGAAGGGTTGGATGTGAGTGGGGCTTCCCTGGCTGAAGAGAGATATGGAGGAGCATGGTAGAAGGACTCTGGAGAGGTTTTTTTCCTTTTAAAACATGCTCATGTAAATATGGCATTCACAACATCAGCTACTTGGGTTATTTTTCTCGAGGGAGCTGACATCTAGGCCCTGCATGCTCTGCAACCTGCCTGATGGGAGGAGGTTGCACTCTGGAATTCAAAGTTTAAGTGCAGCAGCCAGATACCTGGTCTCTACCATTAACCTCCTCTGTCAGCACAGCCAAGTCACACCAGACTTTCAAATGAATCTCAGGAATTCAGGCAACACACCTGATAGAAATCTGGGAGCAGCTGAATGTGTAACTGCAGCAGGCACCTTGGAAAAGTGCCAGTTTTTCATTTGTGACAATGATTGGAGCTGCCAAATTCCCCCAGTAGCTGGAGTGTCTTAGGTTACAATGTAAGATGTAACCAAAAGTATGTGTTCTATCACTGTCTGTTAAAACCAGGTGGGGCAGTGTTCTTTGTTTTTTCCATGACATATCCCTGATAACTCCCTCCGGAGAGATATTTTTCTGTTAATGAGCTATCAAGCCTCACTGCATGACCCATAAAATTACATCATCCCATTGTGAGATGCTCCGCCCAGGGGAAGGAATCAAACATTCCTACCTGGATATAATCTGAGGTTTGGAACACCACAGGCAGCCCTTACCTACTGGGTTCCCAGAGGACAAGAGCTACATAACCACCACTGGACCCTCAGAGGAAGACCAGACCCTTCTACAAGATCACCGCTTCAACAGAACCACATCTATCACTTCAGGAGGACTGCAGCCACCATTTAATCCGACTGCTACCACCACCCTGACCAACAGGGTGTCAGGTTGTATCCTGACCATGTCAGTTTAAGCCAGTGTTTCTGTATTATTGCCTTTATCTTAATTTTCCCATTAAATTGTAATTCTGATTTTGAGTCTCTCACTGGTTTGCTTTCAAATTAGTACATGGGGTTAAGCAAGCATCACTCTGACACCAAAACCCAACATTTACCAATAGTGTCTCTGAAAAGTTGAAGATTGTAGTGGTTTGGTTCAAAATATAGATGCAAGCCATAAATCATGGCACACAGCTGTGACTGTCTCTAACAGAAGGCACACTCAAGAACGGACCCGTCTTCAGGGCCTGGCTTACCAGACTCTTGAGCAAATGCTGATATCTGCCTCATTGTCTAAAAGCATCAGGTAAGGCTGAACGTGAGCATGTGTTTCCTAAGCACAGCTGATTTACACAAAGATGAAATTAAACTTTTGTTTGGATGAAAAGCCTACCTCGAGCCAAAGCAGTTCACCAATTAAAATAACTGTTTGCCCAAGGTTAGGAAGGCAAAAACCAGCAAGTATTATGTTATCACAAATCTACTAGGTGTTGTGAAGAGAGACAAGAGGTGTACAGCCAATATGTCTTCAAATCTCTTGCTGAATCTTCATTAATTTCCCGCATTTTAAATATCAGAGCAGTTACGTTGGCCTGGGGGATCTGCATCCACTTGGTCAATACCAGCAGGAAAATCTTTAAACCTCCTTTTGATCCAGACATAAGTTGCACAGGATACGCAACTGGCAGCCCAGCCTTTGTTTCTCCCAAGACTCTCTGCTGCAAATGGGAGACACTACATGCAGGGCCAGTGGAACTGTGCGAGGCAGGAAGTATTTTGACATCTGGCAGCACCACTCTTTCCCAGCTCCCATCACTTATTGATGAGTTGTTTCTCATTGCTGAAATGCTGCCAATTTGTGATATACAGGCAAGATGATCATGTTGGTCCTCAGCAGCTTTAGCCTGGGAGCTGTGGAGTGTAAGCCACAGTGATTTCCATGGGGTAGAGAGTGGCTTCTAATCTTCAGGCATCATCACAGGCATTGACTAAAGAAATATGACTTTGCCTAACTCCCTCCTCACACATGTGACTGCAAGGCCCATCACATACTGTCTCCAGGTTTGTAGGTTTTGCAGCACACATTAAATCCCTCACAAGGAAAGTCAAAGGAAAGAGCAGCTTTGTTTACTGCATTTCCTCCTCCTCTGCTGCTAAACAAGAGAGGCAGAGTTTGCAGAATTCACTTCTTGGTTTAGGCTGTACCTCTTCTCTGTTGATTTACTGCTTGTTCCAGAAACATTCAAATTAGGAGGAGGAGGAGGTCTGAGACATGGGAAATGAGGAATATTCAGCCTCTACCCAGTTTTCTGCCCCAGCTGCTCCCTGATTACCACATGCACACAGCTTTTGTACAGCAGTGCAGGTTTTCTTGTGTGTGCACCATTTTCCTGAAGGAATTCCAAGCCTTTGCACTTTTGAGTTCCTCAGAGCTAAGAACAGGTGGAGATTTTTTTTTTAAAGAACCATTTTTGTAGCAGAATAGCAGTGTTTTAACAAAAGACAACCCCACATTGTAATTACATAAGGTACTTCTTATAATAAAGCCTGAGTATGACCCTGTGCCACCCAGGCCCATGTTCTTTGTAATATATTGTTGAAAAGCAGAGTAAATTAATAAGCAGCAGAGCCCACTACTGTTACTACTGTAGCTAAACTGCTTTTGAGACACCTGTCAGAGACCGAAATATTATAGTCTATGACTTAAACATTTTCTTAAAGGACTTTTAAAACTGTATTACAAAAGTTGCAGAGAAGACTACTGCATCCTGAATGGGGCCCTGACTGAGGCCTTACACTGCTCGCTGATGAAAATAAGATAAACTAACAACTCAGGGCTGGGGACATTCACGGAGAACAAGCTTAACACCTCCGAGGTGGGGACCACAGCCCCAGGGCTATCAGCTGCTAGGCTCACACAGACCCTCGCACCAACTGGTGGAGGGAGGAGAGGCTTTGAGTATCTTGGAAAAGCCTCTGGTCAAAGGCGTAGTGACTGCCCATCCTCGGCTGTGCAGAGCCCAGCTGAGGGGTCCTCACTGGGGGGAGGAGGGGAAGCTTATCCACAGCAGAAGGGGTGACATGGTCCATCAAAGGGGCCCCCTCAAAGGGGTCCCCAGACCCTGCACCAAAGCAGCAGAGATGATGCAACAGGCCCTCAGTGTTGCAAGGGACAGTGTGTCAAGCTAGCCCCTGCAAGGGGAGATGCATGGGTGTTCCCACCTGGCCCAAAGCATATATTAATCCACGGGATTCTGTACTTTGGTGTGTGGTGTAGTGTGGCAGTGTGTGGTAGCATGTGGTGGTGTGGCCACAGCAGTGACGGGGGACCCTCACCACCAGCAGACCAGATGGAGGGGAGCAACGAGACATCATTGGGACCCTCACATGGCTGATATGCTTCCACCTAAGCCCTGTCACCTCTCCCTGTGCCCTCAACCCCCCCACACTTTTTCCTTCCTTCCTTCCTTCCTTCCTTCCTTCCTTCCTTCCTTCCTTCCTTCCTTCCTTCCTTCCTTCCTTCCTTCCTTCCTTCCTTCCTTCCTTCCTTCCTCCCTCCCTCCCTCCCTCCCTCCCTCCCTCC